>NC_091155.1:40185800-40485800 GCF_040958095.1 Procambarus clarkii
TTTTCTCTGCTGACGATAGAATATACATTTGCAGAGACTAATATGTAGCTTTTGTTGAAAAAAAACAATTAATATCTTGTAATACTATAATAAAATTGGTAAATTGACTTACTTTTAATGTTACGACACAGGCTGTGGCGGCCATGCCATAACAATGGCGATCGAGCCTTGTCACTGAGAGCTAGCCAAGACGAAATATTTTGAGCTCACCTTTTCTCTGCTGACGATAGAATATACATTTGCAGAGACTAATATGTAGCTTTTGTTGAAAAAAAACAATTAATATCTTGTAATACTATAATAAAATTGGTAAATTGACTTACTTTTAATGAAGCTGAAGATTACGAAGCTGTGATGATTACGTCATCCTCTGCAGCGCTTGTTTTATATTGTTTATATTGTATACAGGGTACATACTGTATGTACAGTACACTTATTTTCAGGCACTCACTTCACACAACAGCTAGCCTTACTACTAATTCACATGAGTTCTAATTCTACTTCACTATTGACAATTATGTTGAATGTTAAACTCTGCTGCTGCTCGTGCATGAGAATAACCTTTATCAAGTTTCTCAATTAACTCCAGCTTCTGTGCAACCGTCAGGCGCTTCCTTTGGGTAACTTTTGGCATTTTGTAAATTAAAAAGATCACAATTACAGTACAGTAATATCCTTCACAATTGAAGCAAGCCGCGCGAGTTCACGGTAAACAATGGGAACACATGGCCCGGCGGAGTACATACTAGGTCCGTGGGAAAAAAAATACCTAGTGCCTATACATACTATAAAAGGTATTTAATAAGAAAACAAAGACTTTTGCTTAATAAAAACTGTTTCAAAATATTTTATTAATAATAATTTACAATTTTCTTCATTAAAGTGAATCATTTTAAAAGAAAATTAAGATGTAATATATGACTCTGGACGATCCAGGTCGGTGGCGGCCTGGTCGCCATGTGAGGGGACGCTGATGCCACAACAAACCCAATACAGACCGTCGGTAATATCGACCGCAGACCGGTATAGCAGGCTCCAGATATTGGGCTCCCAAACCGGTCGTTAATACCGGCAGATCGGTATAAAAGAGGCCGTTAAATTGAGTGGATACTGTAAATAGTTACCGTGTTACCATTCTGCTACCAAATGAAAACGTTTTGTGTTTGCTGGGTTGTCAAGGAGAAGCACGGCTTTGAGTGGCAAATGTTTCTCCTGCAGATATTTTTCTATGGCAGGGCACAGCACTTCATTCACCCACTCTGAAAAAATAAGCCTAGTCACCCATGCTTTTTTATTAGCCTTCCACATCACACACAAATGGGTTTTCTGCACTTTATATTGTTTGAAAACCCTTGGATTTTCAGAATGATACACTAGCAAGGGTTTAATTTTCAAATTGCCACTCGCATTTGAACACAGCACAAGCGTAAACCTATCTTTCATAGGCTTGTGTCCGGGCAAGGATTTTTCCTCCTTGGTAATGTATGTCCTCTTAGGCATTCTTTTCCAAAACAGTCCTGTTTCGTCACAATTAAACACTTGTTGCGGTAGGTATCCCTCAGCCTCTGCAAACTCTTTAAATTCCTCAATAAATCGTCCTGCGGCTGGTTTGTCTGAGCTGGCTGCCTCCCCATGCCTTGTAACACTATGGATACCACTTCTCCTAAATTTTTCAAACCAGCCCCTGCTTGCCTTAAACTCTTTCGTATCTGCATCACTCATTGCAGGGGTATTCTTTAGAAGGTCTTCGTGCAATACCCTGGCTTTCTCACAAATAATGGCCTCCGAAACACTATCACCCCTTAACTCCTTGTCATGTATCCAAATTAATAACAACTTTTCCACTTCTTCAAGTATTTGTGGTCTTTGTTTCGTTATTGTTCTTACTCCTTTTGCCACTTTAGCACTCATAATCTCCTTTTTCTTCTTAAGTGTAGTGCATATTGTTGATGTGGCTTTGTTGTACTGCCTACAAAGTTCAACAACACGTGTACCATTCTCATGCTTTCCGAATGATCTCTTGTTTCTCCTCTATTGTCATCCTCACATGGGCTTTCTGGCCTTTATCCTTACCACTGACTTTCTTTGGACCCATGGTGAGATATATAATAACAAATTGTATAGTCAAATCACCAAAATCCAACAAAACACTGAAAATCCGCAAGAAGAATTGATGTGGGATAGTCACTGGGCGCGAGACAATGGTAAACTGAGGGGCGGAGGGGCAAAGGGGCGACGATCGCCGAACCACCACGCGCCAGGTCGGCCTGTACACGTATCAACAAACTCGCGTCCTGAGGTAACCCTCGCATTCTGAGACATATTTTCCGAGGAAATCCTGCTCGTATTCCGAAAAACTTGCATACAGGGACACTCGCATTCCAAGGTACCACTGTACATATATATTTTGGCATTTTTAGGCGATGCTGTGGTCACAAGCAAAACAGCAGTGCTATGAGTTCATGCTACGTGCGTAAGCCTTGGTGGCTCACTCAGTATTGAGGACCTCACATCCAGGAATGTGGCCCATGATTTTTTTTTTAAATGGCGTCTGTTTACACGAGCCCTGATGAAGGTGAGGTGAAACCTGTGTATCTGCGGGCCATTTAAATCTTACATAGTACTCCAACACGTTATATCATGTGTTGTGCAGTTTAAGGGTTAAATGAGCGTGCAGATGCTGCCGCAAGAGAAGCTATCCGCTCTTGTCCCATCTCCTGTTAAGGTATACCTTATTCTGACTTTTACCCAGTTATTCATTCCTAAATCCTTGTCCATTGCCAGGGTTGTTGGTAACAAACTGAGTACTCATAAGAGTAGTGTGTCCCCATGTACTCATAAGAGTAGTGTGTCTTCCTCCTACCACCATAACTGGTGATGGGAAACGGCTCTGGTGAGGTTGTGTATTGGCCATACACGCTTAACTCACGGTCACTTAATGGAGCGCCGCCCTGCTCCTTATTGTCCGAATTGCATTGTCCCTCTTACAGTCATGCATATCCTTGTTGAATGTCCTGACTTCCAGGATGAGCGTGTGTCTCTCTTTCCAACATGGTCACTTGTCTCTCGATCCTCCCCTGTCCCTCCCTCATTCGCCTTATGCATTTCTGTTCTCGTATTGACATCCTTGGTGATATTTAGCACTCTCTGATTATTCCACACATTTGATGGTGCTACATAGCCTTTCCGGTTTTGTGCCTTCTTTTGATAACTTACTTCTCTGCAGATTTGTTAGGGGGGCCAGGTTCTAGCTCGAGGTTCCCAGCTTGCCAACAGAAAACTGCAACAGATGGAACATAGTAGTATGGCACTATCAGAGGTAGCAATTCCAGGGATCCACTGGGTTCACCCAGAAATTGACATTTCATTATAGTATATTCAATACTGGTTTTAATACATACTCATGACTCTATATTTATAATTACAGATTCTGAGGATGAAGAATTACGCAGTGCGCTGAAAATAAATCTGTATGCAGCCATTCACACAGCTCTTCTTTTATTACCAGAGTCATTTAGTGAGGACCAGCTTTATTTGGCTCTAGCGGGCCTCTCTTACACAGGTCAGTTTACTAATCTCAGTACTGCATGGCATGGCACTTACTCTTAACTAAGGCTCTCATATCTCGAATTGTAAAAATGTTAACAAATTAAATTAATTGGTTAATCCCCATTAACCACCGTGCTGTGCTGAGTTTATTGTGAAATTCCCCCCGTGAAATCAAGTGTTCCCAAAAAATTATTTTTCTTATTGAAATAATGAATTCTCTTCCCTGAACACGTGTACACTGTATATGAAAATAACTGTCAAATTCCACCTACTTTGGCCGTGAGGACATAGAGCTCTGTGACGTCATCAAGAGCTGGTCGCCCGTGCGTGACATGCCCAAACACGGTCGCGCGAGCCATTCAAGACCAGCCAGTTGCCACAATTATATTTACAAATATTATTTCTATGCATTTTCAATGCTTTCTAATGTTTTTTCGTATCGTATCAAATGTATACTGTATATGTGTCCTGACAATGTATATAAAGTATAAGTCCATAATGTTCCGTATAATATATCCATAATAAGTCCATAAGTCCATAGTGTACAGGAGCTGTAGCTGATGTGTGGAAAAAGGCTAACATAGTTCCAATCTACAAAAGTGAAAACAGGGAAGACCCCCTTAATTATAGACCTGTATCATTGACAAGTGTAATAGTCAAAATATTGGAAAAAATAATTAAAACTAAATGGGTAGAACACTTGGAGGAAAACGATATAATATCAGACAGACAGTATGGTTTTCGATCTGGAAGATCCTGTGTAACGAACTTGCTCAGTTTTTATGATCGAACCACAGAGATTTTACAGGAAAGAGATGGTTGGGTTGACTGCATCTATCTGGACCTAAAAAAAGGCTTTCGACAGAGTTCCCCATAAGAGGTTGTTCTGGAAACTGGAACATATTGGAGGAGTGACAGGTAAGCTACTAACATGGATGAAAAATTTCCTAACTGACAGAAAAATGAGGGCCATAATCAGAGGCAAGGTATCGGATTGGAGGAATGTCACGAGTGGAGTACCTCAGGGTTCAGTTCTTGAGCCGGTACTGTTCATTGTCTACATAAACGATCTACCAGTGGGAATACAGAATTACATGAACATGTTTGCTGATGATGCTGAGATAATAGGGAAGATAAGAAACTTAGATGATTGTCATGCTCTTCAAGAAGACCTGGACAAAATAAGTATATGGAGCAACACTTGGCAAATGGAATTTAATGTGAATAAATGCCATGTTATGGAATGTGGAATTGGAGAACATAGACCCCACACAACCTATAAATTATGTGAGAAATCTTTAAAGAATTCTGATAAAGAAAAGGATCTAGGGGTGGTTTTAGATAGAAAACTGTCACCCGAGGACCACATTAAGAACATTGTGCGAGGAGCCTATGCTACACTTTCTAACCTTAGAATTGCTTTTAAATACATGGATGGAGAAATACTAAAGAAATTGTTCACGACTTTTATTAGACCAAAGCTGGAATATGCAGCGGTTGTATGGTGCCCATATCTTAAGAAGCACATCAACAAACTGGAAAAGGTGCAACGACATGCCACTGAGTGGCTCCCAGAACTGAAGGACAAGAGCTACGAGGAGAGATTAGAGGCATTAAATATGCAAAAACTAGAAGACAGAAGAAAAAGAGGTGATATGCTCACTACATACAAAATAGTAACAGGAATTGATAAGGAAGACTTCCTGAGACCTGGAACTTTAAGAACAAGAGGTCATAGATAAACTAGCTAAACACAGATGCCGAAGAAATATAAGAAAATTCACTTTCGCAAACAGAGTGGTAGATGGTTGGAACAAGTTAGGGGAGAAGGTGGTGGAGGCCAAGACCGTCAGTAGTTTCAAAGCGTTATATGACAAAGAGTGCTGGGAAGACGGGACACCACGAGCGTAGCTCTCATCCTGTAACTACACTTAGGTAATTACACTTAGGTAATTACTAAATTGTCCTCAATAAATTAAAAAAAAAATTCAAATTCAAATATTTATTCAGGTAAAGTACATACATACAAGGTGTGATACAAACATTGATGGATTTATAGATAGAGCTAGTACATACAATGCCTAAAGCCAGTATTACGCAAAGCGTTTCGGGCAGGATAAACACTAAAGACTAAAACTTAATACTAATTGAGATTAACCCTTTAACTACGCCGCCTCTAAATATGACACCCCCCAGTGCGCAGGAAATAAATTCTCTTCAATTTTTTTTTTTTTTTTTTTTAAAGTGTCAAAACCCCTTTCCTCAGTATGGGTATGTCAAAAAATTTCGAACTTGTACTTACTTTGGCTGCTATGGGGTCCCTAAGTTGGCGCATGAAGTCATCATTTCCTGTTCGCCTGTGACGTACGCTCCCAGGGCCAGTAGGGTGCCCGGGGCGGGGCGTGCGAGTTGCCGCGAATATATTTTTGTTCATTTTTTGTGCACAGTTCCAAATACATTTTATTTGTTTTTACGTGCTAATCCTATGTATAATGAACACGTACACTATATTATGGCAGTAAAACATCCGTACAGTCTGAGGACGTACAGTCTGTGTTACGTGCATGACACTTGTGTACACATATGTTGCACATATTTACCATGTATCATGCTAATTTATGTATATATACAATCTATTTACAGACTATACACTGTCACACACAATATACATTCACGATCACCACATTCAGAACACCGCGAGTGTGAACTGTCACACCCAGCTAGCCCTCTCTCACTCCTCCAACATTGTATTTGCCAACATTGCTCCTCCCATCATACAATTATTGACACCAATGTTTCATGTTCATTTATGTATACAGGCATACCTCAGTTTAAGAGTTTAGTTCCTGGAGACGCCTCGTATTCCGAAAACTCGTATTCCGAAGCTAATTTCCCCATAAAAAATAAAGGGAAATGAATTAATCCGTTCCTGACTACCCCAAAAACCCCACTTCAAACTAAATTTTTATACCTAATTCATCTAAATAAACCTACAAAACTATGTTCAAGTTATTACTTACCTTGCTGTTGAATGTTGTAGGCGTATGGAAGATGGTGAGGAGGGGGGAGGAGGAGAGGAGTTACTGCTTGGAAGGGGAGTCCCCTTCCATTATCACATCAGGCAGTGAGGACCTTTCTGGTGTGCTCTCCCTGGGACGTTTTATCTGAGTGCCACTAGGTCCTGGTTGAGGCTCACTGCTCGATTTCCTCACCACAAATCTGTCCATGGAAGCTTGCTTTTCCCTTCTTCGCAAGCTGTCTCTGTAGTAAGGCATCACATTGTCATTGAAAAGATTAAGACAACGGCCTACTACAGCTTTCTCTGGGTGAGTCTTTTCAACAATTGTTTGAATCTCTTCCCACATCTGACACACCTTCTTAATTACTGCAGAAGGGACATTCGCTGCTGCCTCATCCTCCTCCACTGTAGAATCATCCACTGCGTTGCCTTGCTGTTTCTGTTGAAGGGCTTGGAGTTCTTCGGTGGTCAGTTCTTCGTTGTGTTCTTCCACCAACTCCTCCACATCATCACCATCCAATTCCAAGCCCATTTGCTGGCCTAGACTAACAATTTCCTCAACAATAGGTGCATCATTTATAGGCTCAAACCCCTCAAAGTCTAGTTCTCTCAGACATTCAGGCCACAATTTTCTCCAGCCAGAGATCAGGGTTCTTTGAGTCACTTCTTGCCAGGCTTTGTCAACGAGTTTTAAAGAACTACAAATGTTAAAATGGTGTTTCCAGAACTCTTTGAGGGTAAGGTTTGTGGCTTCAGTCACTTCAAAACATTTCCGGAAAAGTGCCCTTTCATAAAGTTTCTTAAAATTCGCTATGATTTTCTGGTTCATAGGCTGAATTAGAGGAGTGGTGTTAGGAGGAAGGAATTTAACTGTGAGGAATTTATCGTATCTGGGCAACAAATCATCTTCCCAGCCTGGAGGATGAGCAGGAGCATTGTCGAGGAGAAGCACGGCTTTGAGTGGCAAATGTTTCTCCTGCAGATATTTTTCTATGGCAGGGCACAGCACTTCATTCACCCACTCCGAAAAAATAAGTCTAGTCACCCATGCTTTTTTATTAGCCTTCCACATCACACACAAATGGGTTTTCTGCACTTTATATTGTTTGAAAACCCTTGGATTTTCAGAATGATACACTAGCAAGGGTTTAATTTTCAAATCGCCACTCGCATTTGAACACAGCACAAGCGTAAACCTATCTTTCATAGGCTTGTGTCCGGGCAAGGATTTTTCCTCCTTGGTAATGTATGTCCTCTTAGGCAATCTTTTCCAAAACAGTCCTGTTTCGTCACAATTAAACACTTGTTGCGGTAGGTATCCCTCAGCCTCTGCAAACTCTTTAAATTCCTCAATAAATCGTCCAGCGGCTGGTTTGTCTGAGCTGGCTGCCTCCCCATGCCTTGTAACACTATGGATACCACTTCTTCTAAATTTTTCAAACCAGCCCCTGCTTGCCTTAAACTCTTTCATATCTGCATCACTCATTCCAGGGGTATTCTTTAGAAGGTCTTCGTGCAATACCCTGGCTTTCTCACAAATAATGGCCTCCGAAACACTATCACCCCTTAACGCCTTGTCGTTTATCCAAATTAATAACAACTTTTCCACTTCTTCAAGTATTTGTGGTCTTTGTTTCGTTATTGTTCTGACTCCTTTTGCCACTTTAGCACTCATAATCTCCTTTTTCTTCTTAAGTATAGTGCATATTGTTGATGTGACTTTGTTGTACTGCCTACAATGTTCAACAACACGTGTACCGTTCTCATGCTTCCGAATGATCTCTTGTTTCTCCTCTATTGTCATCCTCTTGTTTCTCCTCTATTGTCATCCTCACATGGGCTTTCTGGCCTTTATCCTTACCACTGGCTTTCTTGGGACCCATGGTGAGATATATAATAACAAATTGTATAGTCAAATCACCAAAAATTCAACAAAACACTGAAAATCCGCGAGAAAAATTGATGTGGGGTAGTCACTGGGCGCGAGACAATGGTAAACTGAGGGGCGGAGGGGCGACGATCGCCGAACCACCACGTGTTAGGTCGGCCTGTACGCGTATCAACAAACTCGCGTCCCGAGGTAACCCTCGCGTTCCGAGACATATTTTCCGAGGAAATCCTGCTCGTATTCCGAAAAACTCGCATACAGGGACACTCGCATTCCGAGGTACCACTGTATTTACAACATATGTACACACTATATATATTCACCATCAACACACTCAGAACACCGCAAGTGTGAGCAGCCACACCCAGCCAGCCCTCCCTAACTCCAACATCTTACTCGCCAACATTCCTCCTCCCACCATACTGCTATTGTTTTTATTACACTATTTACACATTTTATATATACCTATCTACATGTTTTATTTACCAGAACTATGCAAGTAAGCCAGTATTGTGTCCAAACAGTACAGTGGCCACCATACACTGCATGAGAAATCACACAGCAGACAGCAGACGACGCTACGATTACGACGTCACCTCCCTCACCAAAATAGCTCCTCTCAACATACTCCTGATGCTGTTATTACACTATACACACACTGTATATACCCATGTACATGTGTGTTCCCCATTGCGAACCACGAAGCTAGTATGGTGAGCAAAACAAGAGTGGCTGCCGCACAGTGAGGCTACCTATATTCTCTCCCTTACTCCCTCCCTCACTAAAATTCCTCCTTCCACAATACTATGCGCAACACTAACTATAACCATAATCCTGGTCACTAATTTCTGTAAATGAATAATTGACCACAAGTTTATTTTGAAAAGGAACTTTAAAAGTCGTTTGAAGATTCCTAGATGGACGAAATAATGCTGTGGTGCTGTGGACATCGTGAACAGCATTGAATCATTGATATTTGAACATTGTACCCAGTCATTATTACACTCAGGCTCTTTTATAATACAGTGGTACCTCGGAATACGAGTGTCCCTGTATACGAGTTTTTCAGAATACGAGCAGGATTTGCTCGGAGAATTTGCCTCGGAAGGCGAGGGTTGCCTCGGAGCACGAGTTTGTTGATACACGTACAGGCCGACTAGCGTGTGGTGGCATGGCGATCGCACCTCAGTTTACCAGTGTCTCGCGCCCAGTTACTATCCCACCTGAATTCTTCATAAGGTTTTACAGTTTTTTGTCGGTTTTTAGGCCATTTGAGCATAAAAGTTGTTATTATATATCTCGCCATGGGTCTCAGGAAAGCCATTGGTAAGGTTCAACCTAAGAAAATAGCTGTGAGTAGAGGCAGTAGAGGATGACCCTTCTTGATTAAGAAAATGTGTGAAGTATGGGAAGAATGTAAAGTTTTGTTGAAAAAACTCACCCAGATAAAGCTGTAGCAGGCCGTTGCATTGACCTTTTAAATGACAATGTGATGTCTTACTACAGACAAGTGTTAAAATGTAGGGAAAAACAAGTGTCTTTAGACAGATTCTTAGTAAGACAAGCAAGTCTTAGTGGTATGCAGGCAAAACGTGCCGGAGTGTGCACACCAGTGAAGTCCTCACTGCCAGATGTTAAAATGGAAGGGGACTCCCCTTCCAAACAGTAACACCTCTCCTCCTCCCCCCTCCTCACCATCTTCCATATGCCAACAGCAGTCATCAGCAAGGGTAAGTAATAACTTGAACATAGCTTTGTAGGTTTATTTTGATGAATTAGGTATAAAATTTAGTTTGAAGGTTTTTGGGTAGTCAGGAACGGATTAATTCATTTCCCATTATTTCTTATGGGGAAATTTGCTTCGGATTACGAGTTTTCGGAGTATGAGCTGTCTCCAGGAACGAATTAAACTCTTAAACCGAGGTACCCCTGTACTTTCATGGCTAAATAATACAGATTATGTATATATTTTGACATTATTAGGCGATGCTGTGGTCACACGCTGACCAGCAGTGCTGTGCGCTCATACTGCGAGCGCCAGCCTTGGTTGCTCACTCACTACTGAGGCTCCCACACCCGGGAATGTGGACCACGATTTTTTTAAAGATGGCGTCTGTTTACAAGAGCCCTGAGGAAGCTGATGTGAACCCCATGTAGCCGCGGGAGTATCGGTTCCTTTTTTTTCTGGAAAAAGGGGCCGATATGGCACACCGGTTTCACCAAACTTTGGAAAAGGGCCGATTTGGAGTTAACAGTTTCTTGTGGGGAAAATAATTCCTAAGATTTTAGAAATTTGTTAAGAGTTCTTATGGGAGAAAATAAGTAGGAAAATCGTATAGAAAAATTCAGGAAAAAATCGTGTTTGAGTCACAGGGTTTTCAGATAAACTCTACAGACAAATTTTGCCTGTTTTCAAAATCGCACATTTTTTCGAAGAGCATTTTCTGAGAATATGTTCACAGAAGTTTTGTTAAGGAAAACAAACATCTTAGCCATGACATTTAGTTTTAAGACCGAAAATTAGTCAGAAACCAGTTTAAGCTCAAAATCCATCAGAGTCCAGTTTATACCCGAAAATTATTCAGTCCACTTTGTGCCCAAAAATAATCAGAGTCCAGTAATGACCGAAAGTTAGGCAGAGTCCATAGAAAACCAGATTTTAACAGGTGATTGCTGGTGATGACTTTTTGATATGTAGTGCCTCGCAGATGTCAAGTCGCCTGCTATCGCTGTATCTATCGATGATTTCTGTGTTGTTTGTTAAGACTTCTCTGGTGATGGTCTGGTTGTGGGAAGAGATTGTATGTTCCTTGATGGAGCCCTGTTGCTTATGCATTGTTAATCGCCTGGAAAGAGATGTTGTTGTCTTGCCTATATACTGAGTTCTTTGGGGCTTACAGTCCCCAAGTGGGCATTTGAAGGCATAGACGACGTTGGTCTCTTTTAAAGCATTCTGCTTTGTGTTTGTAGAGTTCCTCATAAGTAGGTTGGTCGTTTTTTTTGGTTTTATAGTAAATCGTCAATTGTATCTAATGATTTTTGTCTGTAGGGATAACGTTCCTATTAACAATATCTTTCAGGACCCTTTCCTCCGTTTTATGAGCTGTGGAAAAGAAGTTCCTGTAAAATAGTCTAATAGGGGGTACAGGTGTTGTGGTAGTTGACTCTTCAGAGGTTGCATGGCGTTTCACCTTTCTTTTTATAATGTCTTCAACGAAACCATTGGAGAAGCCGTTGTTGACTAGGACCTGCCTTACCCTACAGAGTTCTTCATCGACTTGCTTCCATCCTGAGCTGTGGCTGAGAGCACGATCGACGTAAGCTTTGACAACACTTCTCTTGTACCTGTCTGGGCAGTCACTGTTGGCATTGAGGCACATTCCTATGTTTGTTTCCTTAGTGTAGACTGCAGTGTGGAAACCTCTGCTCCTTTCCATGACTGTTACATCTAGAAAGGGCACCTTCCCATCCTCCATTTCGTAAGTGAAACTCAACACAGAATTCCGCTCGAATGCCTCCTTCAGCTCCTGCAGACGTCTGACATCAGGTACCTGTGTAAAAATGTCGTCAACATATCTGCAGTATATGGCAGGTTTCAAGTTCATGCCAACTAAGACCTTCTGTTCGATGGTACCCATGTAGAAGTTCGCAAACAGGACACCTAGGGGAGAACCCATGGCGACCCCATCTACTTGCTTATACATGTGCCTATCAGGGTTCAAGAAGGGTGCCTCTTTAGTACAAGCTTGGAGTAGTTTCCTTAGAATGTTTTCTGGTATGTCAAGAGGAGTACAGGCCGGATCACAATACACTCTGTTCGCTATCATCCCGATTGTTTCATCCACAGGTACGTTGGTAAACAGCGATTCTACAGGCTGAAAGCACAAGGTACATAAGGAGTCAGCAAGGCGTTGAGTCGCTTCGCCAATCTGTACGTGGGTGTGGGTATCTGGCTGATGATTGGCCGAAGTGGGTTTCCAGGCTTGTGTGTTTTGACATTTCCATACACATACCCAGGTTTGTATCCCCCAATAATCTTTGGCAGGTGGAGTCTGGATTTCTTGGCGTTCACATTTTCTATCAATGTTTACCTTTGTTTTCAATTTGGCTTGAAAAGAGGAGTACGGCCTGTACTCTTCTTGACATACCAGAAAACATTCTAAGGAAACGTGCATCCTCTTTTCAAGCCGAATTGAAAACAAAAGTAAACAGATTGATCGAAACTGTGAACGCCAAGAAATCCGGACTCCACCTGCCAAATGCACCTACACCACATCTTGGTGTGGGTGCGTTTGGACGTGGTCGTTTTGTCCCATCCTTCCAAAGTTCCCGCCTGTTCTAGTGCAGACATGGGCCTTGCTGTTCTTCTGGACTTACGCAGTCTGCGCCCTGGATTCTTTACCCTTTTTGGAAGACTGTTGTCTCCGGTCCAGCTTCTGTTGGGGCCGGGTGCCTGGATGGTGTCCCTGGCCCTCCGGGTCACTTCTTGGCACGTTCTTCTCCAGGGTTCCGGGACTGGCACAGTTGGTGGTGGGGCTTCAGGCTTGCTGCTTTTGTTGCCTTCCCTAGTTTGTCTTTGGCACTTAGTGTATAGTGTATTTACACATCTTTGCCGGATCTTGGTGACCTTTCTGCGTCTGCTTGGGATTCGGTTTCTGGACTACCTCAACGACTGTCTGGTGTGGGCTCCCGGTCAGTCCACTTGTCTGTGGACTGTGGTTCCCAATGTCTGTGTGGTTCTTTCCAGATTGCTAGGTTCGAATTCCTGGTGATCTGGAGGCCATTCCCAATGGTTCTGTCCCGGGTTTGGACCTGGCTGGGTCTTGTTTAGGACTGCAGCTGTGGTCCCACCTTCTGTTTATGAGGGGGTCCCGGGTCACTCGGCGGTTGCTCGAGCAGTTGTGCTGCAGTCTGAACTTCGCCGTGCTGGTCTGCCTGTCAGGTAGTGTTTGGCTTCAGCATCTGTTCGGTTCCTTTGCTTCGGGGACTCCCCTTCCGCCTCTCGCAAACGTTGGGTTCGTCCTCTAGGGATCTTGTGTTGGTGCTGTGTCACTGGCCTCCTCTTTGGGGTTTTCAGGGTTTCGTACTTTGGCGCCTCCCTGAGCCTTCGCTCGATGTGTTCACGGACGGGTCATCTCTCGGCTGGGGCTTTGTGGCCAGTGCTCACCAAGCTGACCGGGGACGGTGGGGCCTGTCCGTCCGTTGGGCTCACAGCACGGTTCGGGAGTTCGTGGCTGTCTGGTTTGTGCTCCAGAGGATTCGGGTCACTCGGGGCTCTCCCATCCGGCTCCATTCGAACTGTTTTTTGGTGGTTCATTGCCGGAACCACGGGGATTCTCTTAGGTCCTTGACCTTGGGGTTGGGCCCTTCGAGTGGCTCGTCTACTGGATCCTCGGGGTTTGGCTAGCTGTGCGTTTCATGTCCGGGGTGTCCTGCGACCAGGCGGATGGCCTGCCTCGGTTCATTCCTCTGCTCACGGTTTGGCTGGTCGTCGCCAACTCGTTTCATTGGATCTGCCAAACGTACGGAATCCTGGTCATGGACATCTTCACGTTGGCATGGTCTTGGCATCTCCCATTCTATGTGTTGCCTTTACCCGCCTGCGAGGCATTCACGGTGGATGCCTTCGGCAGGACTGCTCAAGGTGGAGTTACCTGTTCCTCTTCTCCCGGTCCAACTGTTGCTTTGGGTTCTGGCTTGGTTGGAATCCTTCCCAAAGAGTGGTCCTCGTGGTCCCTTGGTGGCTGGCCCAGCTTCCTTTTCAGACACTGCTTGATTGGTATTAGAACCTGGGGCGTTTCCCGCAGCTCCACGTCTTAAGGTAGGTCAGACCGGTCCTATATGTGACTGGTTCAGCCTTCTCCTTGGCTCTTTGCATCTGCTCTGCTGAGCAGACGCAAAGAGCCCTATCGCCTCGTATTGTGTGGCGCTGGCGGAGCCGCTCCGGCTTGCGTTCGGGGTGGACGTAACATCCGCCCTGTTCCGTATGCTTCTCGTGTTGTTTCACCTCCGGCCTGCTCATGCGCCGCCTGAGCCGTCCTGGTCCTTGATCAGGGTGCCGTTTTTCCTTCTCTTCTCAGTTTGTGGTAGCCCCTTCGGTTCAAGATTGTTTTTCAAAGGCCATACTTCGTTGGCATTGGCCTCTGTGAGTCGGGTCAGGGAGCTTCTGGCTCTCCTCCGGCGCAGAGGTTTCTGCACTTTTGGTACTGGTGGTAGGTTCGTATGCTTGCAGCCTTGCTCCGTCCTTCTAGCGATGGTCAAGACGGCTGCTTTCCGGAGGGGTCCTTGGGTTATTGATGCTTGGTTGGTTCGACCGGGGGTGCGACATGTGTTGTCCGGTTGCGGCTCTTCGCCGTTACCTGCGTGCCGTAACTGGGGATGCGCTTTAGGTTGATCTGGTTTCCCTCATTCCCTGTTTCAGTGCTCGGGTCTCCCAGGTCGTCCGCAGTTTTCTTTAGTCTTCCAGCCTGCGATCTATCCTTGCGCCCGTGCCGTTTGGATGTTTGCAGCTTTCGCTGCTGTGTTTGGTGACGTCTTGGGCTCATTCAGATGTGAGGATTTGGGGGTCGCACAGGTTCCTGGCCACCTGTTCATTTGTGAGTGTGTCTGCTCCTGTGCATTCTTGTGTTGCTTTGGGTTGCAGGTTGCTGCCTGTTGTCTCGACTTCGCGTTGTAGAGTTTGTGGCGGCAGCCTCCTGGGTCAGCCCTTTCTTTTCCTTCTCTTTGGGTATAAAGCTCCAGGGAGCCGTAGGGGCTTCCCATAGAAAACCAGCATTGAATGTAATGAAACTCCATTTTCTGGGTGAGCCTCGGAGGCTCCCTAGCAAGCCTCCCTCCCACCAGTCGGCGGTTTTTCGCTTTGGTAGAAGATTAGCTTCCGAACTGGTGCTTGGCAGCCGGGGCCCCCCCTCCCCCTCTCGGCGCGGGGAGGGCTGCGCAGACAATCAGTGCGGCAGTAAATTATGATGTTCGCTTGTTTCCTTGGGATTGTAGGGAGTTTCAACCTCTCTGTTCATTTTTTTGTTTTAGTTTCTTACCATGTGGGGTTGGTTTTATTATGCCTACCTTTCTGGATGCCTAACCCTGGTCGATGGCAGATAAGGAAAATCCCCAACCAAAAAGGGGTTTTCCAGGGCCATTGCTCCCTGAAACCTCTCTGAAGGGGCCAGGTTCTGGCGCTGGTCCCTGGTAAGTCTGAACTCCTTAGCTAATGTCCCGGTCTAATATAGCTTTAGAACAGATATAACTTTATATTATAGATACAGGTATTTATAAATTATTATGAATAATATTGTGTAGTAACATTTTATTATATAGTATGAATGTAATTAGCTATAAGTATTACATTCGCAGGTGATTTTCGTATGCATGTAGGAGAAGACCAGGATAAGGTGCGAAACATAGTTCAAGCACAAACACAAGAATTTCGAAGTCTCTATCTGCCAGTGTTAAAGGAACTGGAAGAATATGTTATCGTGGATCAGTTTAAAGGAATGGGAGAACAGGACACCTCACCTCCAGCTCGACTCTATCACCTCTCAATGCTGCCTAAAAAATTGCAGGTAAAAACCACTTTGGATGATAGTATTGAATGGTATGTAATGACTTGTGCTCTGTGATGGTTTTCATTTTTGTCTGTATATGTACTGTACAGTACAGTATATGTAAAAAAAAATTGTATGAATTGAATAATAACAAACAAATTTTATAATAGGCACATGCACATTCAGTATAGAAATCCGAGTAGAATGGAAATGACAAGGTAAAACTGAGAATTACCAAGTGCCATATTTTTAGTAAGTTTTGTATTCCTTTAGTAAAGATAATTAGTCCTTTAGCTGCAAAATGCAGTACAGTATTATTCAAATCTATGAAATAAGGCGTTGGCTGCGAGTTGCGACCTCTGTCCAAATCACAGAATGATCGCCGAGGTACTCTGACTTTTAACCCTTAAACTGCGCTAAACCTCATATGATATGTGACATTAACCCTTTAGTTGCTCAAGACATCATATGATGCATTGAGTGACTTGCAGTAACTTGTGCTTGGCATCATATGATGTTTTGGAGTACTACGCAAGATTTAAACGGCCCGCGGATACACGGGGTTCACCACACCTTCATCAGGGCTCTTGTAAACAGATGCCATTTTTTTTTAAAATCGTGGGCCAAATTCCCGGGTGTGAGGGGCCGCAGTATTGAGTGAGCTACCAAACCTGACACACGCAGCATGAGCTCACATCACTGCTGTTCAGCTTGTGACCACAGCATCGCCTAAGAGTGCCATAATATACATTTGCATGCTGTTATTTAGCGATGATATTATTACAGAAGACCCATTATTATTAGACCCATTATTAGAAGATTATTACAGAAGATCATATATTTAGGTTTTCATATAGTTTACTGTAAAAAAATTGTCAATATGGCATTTAAAATATGCACAAATTTAGACAACAAAAATTTATAACTCCAAACATTTAGAGTTTATGAAAAATCAACTGTGATAAAAATGACCAGGATTCTGATGATAGCAGGATTGTTGTGATAATTAGTGCTGTAGTGGGAGGAGTAATCTTGGTGGGGAGGGAGGTAGCATTGTCTGCTGACTGTGTGTGACCACCTTTTACTGTCTGGACTCACTATACCAGCTTAGTGGTTCACTATGGTAAACAAAACATGCAGATACTTATATATAACGTCTGTATATAGTGAATAAAAGCAAAAACAATATGGTGGGAGGAGAATGTGGCGAGTGAGGTGTTGAGGGAGTGAGTGGCAGCGAGTGGCTGACTGGTGTGTGGTGGTCACTCCTCATTGCTTTTCGACTCATAATACCAACTTAGTGGTTCGTTATGGTGAACAAAACATGCAGATACTTATATATAACCTGTGTATATAGTATAATAATCGACAAAGTATTTGTTCACTGCTTGATGAACATAATAATTGAATCAACAATATGCACACCATATTTTTGAGTACAATGATGATTTACTCATTTTATTATATAAATATATCACACTACACACTATTGAATAATATTACAGCAAAAAAACTATGAAAAATCAGAGACATTGAAATAATTAGGTAATTATCTCTTTGTGGCAACTCCGGCCTGACAGCTGGCGAGCAACAGACCGTCTGGGACGCACGCTGAGTCAGCTCCTGTTTTTTGTCAGACTTCCCCACCCTATAGCGGGCAATATATGCCACTTACGATTTTTTTTATTATTTTTTCCATGATCAGTGAACACAAATTAACAGGTTTAGAAGAAAAAATATATATATATTATTTTTTTGGTATGCGCCTGTGGGTGGCAAATGCTAAATAGCCCGGCGCCACACAAGGGTTAAGCTCATTTTTTAAAGTTTTCTGAAACTTTTTCAAATGTTTTGTGAATAATCTACTAGGCAAATGTTCCAACTTTGTCTAAATGATACCAGTGTAACTTGAAAAACAAGAAAATGAAAAATAATTATAAAATTGAATATTGAAAACTTCAGATTTTGAAATCAGCTGCAAAAATATAAAAATATCACCAACTGTTCCTTTGGTGTTATTGTGCTCTCAGAATAGCATATGATCTTCATTTTCATATATTTAGGTTTTCATATAATTTACTGTAAAAAAATTGTCAATATGGCATTTAAAATATGCACAAATTTAGACAACAAAAATTTATAACTCCAAACATTTAGAGTTTATGAAAAATCAATTCTATAGGGATTGTAGAATAGACAGCTATGCACACTACTGTATATGTAAAAATGGTGAGAATCGGTCAGAAACTATATTTTTGGATACTGAAGTAAGTTGAAATTCTAGTTATAGATATAATGGAAGTTGAAGTTATCAACAATGAATAAGGCAGTTCTAATTCATGAATTTATTTGTATGTTGTAATAAACATTGTTTGGCATTCGTACTCAAGTATGTGAAAGTTGTAGGTATAGTGTGTAGAATGAAGTCAAGAAAAAAATAACCCTCCAAAAAACAAAATACTGTATATGTGTAATTATAATAATTATAATGCTTTAGGGAATATATTTAGGGAATACTTTATAAAAGTAAAAAAGCCATAGTCTGGTCCCTAATCATCAAAACAACCTAAAGAAAGAAGGAAAATAGAGTTTAACACTTTCGCCCGGGCATGACGCAGCATTGCGTCATCTGTTTACTGTCGGTAATGACGGGCATGACGCAGCATTGCGTCATCCACTTTAAATAATCGCCAAAATCAGGTTTTTATCTGATTTTTTTGGGACTGGTTTTAAAATGCGCGCCGATGTCTTCCCATTTTCTTTCTTGAGCCTCATGGCCCTCAGGCGGCTTGGCACACGCCGTAGGCCCATTGTTTTCGCTCCACTGTTGTGACCAATGTTGCCTCCCCTCGCATCTCAAACGTGTGAACATTTCGGCTACTTCCCGTGGCTATATTTCTTACTGCGGCTTTAGAAACTATCTACGCTTACTCCACGATGGATAGTGATCATGAACAAGGCCCTTCCAGGAAGAAAATTGCGAAAGAAAGGCTTGAAAAGGGCGGGAATTGGGAGTGTGGCTGGAAGGCTTCTGAGCGCTCACTCGCGGCTAACGCGTGGCCCGTCTTCAACTCGTCGGCGGTTGGAGCGTGACCAGGTTTTTTATTTTATATGCTAATGTTCCTCTAGAGAATTCTATTGCGAACCCATTGAGACCAAAATGGGTCTAGGACAAAAATTGAGGTGACCAGAGTGAAAATAGTGAAAACATTTTATCGCGTTTGCGTGCTCCTGGGTAACTCGTTCGCACTTTCTCTGTTTGCTGCGGGTAATTAGCCGGGCTTTTGGAGTTTATATGCATTTAGTGCTGTAGAGAATTCTATTGCAAACGCAATGACACGAAATTTAATCTCGTAGGACGAGAATTAAGGTGACAAAGTTGAAGAGAGTATACACTTTTCAGAATTTACGCGCGCTCCCATGACACCCTGGGTCCCATATCGCACAGTTGAGGGGTGGCGCGCGGGGTACGCCAAAGTGTTAAAATCTGTGAAAAAATTGGCCAAAAAAAATTTAAAGTCCCAAGTTCTGAGAGTTGCGACTGATTTATTTGTTGACCAATTTACTTCTGGCTTCACATAGTTAGGGTCGAGTATGCATTCTCCAGGATGTAAACGTTAAAACAAATTCAAATAATAAACAAAGGAGGAAAAAAAACTAAAAATCTAAAAAAAATATTCCCCTAAAAAATATTTTTTGGACATTTTTAAAAGTAACTGATAATAACATTGGACAATGTATTTATATGATATATAACAAAATAGAACATAATAACATATTTACTCATTATTATTTGTGTTATTATGTATTTCTCACCAATGCTATAAAGGCACTAGCTGTGTATCCACTTTGTGGATACTTCTTACTACTACAGTAGCACCTCGATTAACGAGTTTAATCCGTTCTGGCACCTAGTTCGTTATGTAGAAAATTCATCTTAAGAAACAAATTTCCCCATTTAAAATAAAGGAAATAAATTTCATCCATTCCACTCCCAAAAACATCCATACTTGTATGACATTTTATAATGTAAATATAATACTGCACATGTAATTATAAATGTTTTGTTGTACTATTTGCATGTTTACTTTACCTTATGAAGAGTCGTTGCTGGCTTGAGGGAGATGATGGGAAGGTGGGAAGGAGGAGAGGGGTTATGGTGTGGAAGGAGAATCCACCTCTGAGTCAGGCGGGCTCTCTCTTCTTGGGAATTTCACCCCACTGGGACCGGGTTGTGGTTCACTGTCACTGGCTCTTCTTTCCTCTACTTTTTCAAAGAACGTATCTATTGACAATTGCTTTTGTCTTTGTTTTAGGATGTTCCTAAAACGAGACAGCAAATTGTCATTAACCCTTTAACTGCACAACGCACCTGCAGGCCCAGGTTTCGGGTGCGCAACATGCCTCTGGGTATTTGTATTTTTCACATTCCATTCAAAACTCCCACAGCTACATGGGGTTCACATCAGCTTCCTCAGGGCTCTTGTAAACAGACGCCATCTTTAAAAAAAATCGTGGTCCACATTCCCGGGTGTGGGAGCCTCAGTAGTGAGTGAGCAACCAAGGCTGGCGCTTGCAGCATGAGCGCACAGCACTGCTGTTCAGCGTGTAACCACAGCATCGCCTAATAATGTAAAAATATATATATAACTTGTATTATTTAGCCATGATAGTATTATAGAAGAGCCTGAGTGTGATAATGACTGGGTACAATGTTCAAATATCAGTGATTCAATGCTGTTCACGATGTTCACAGCACTAGCCACAGCACCACAGCATTATTTCGTATATCTAGAAATCTTCAAACGACTTTTTAGGTTCTTTTTCAAAATAAACTTGTGGTCAATTATTCATTTACAGGAGTTAGTGACGAGGATTGTGGTTATAATTAGCGTTGTGCGTAGTATTGTGGAAAGAGGAATTTTGGTGAGGGAGGGAGGGAGAGAATTGAGGTAGCCTCGCTGTGTGTGTGTGGCAGCCACTCTTGTTTTGCTCACCACACTAGCTTCATGGTTCGCTATGGGGTAACACACATGTACATGGGTACATACAGTGTGTGTGTGTATAGTGTAATAACAGCATCAGGAGTATTTTGAGAGGAGCTATTTTGGTAAGGGAGGTGACGTCGTAATTGTAGCGTCGTCTGCTGTGTGATTTCCCATGCAGTGTATGGTGGCCACTGTACTGTTTGGACACAATACCGGCTTACTTGCATAGTTCTGGTAAATAAAACATGTAGATAGGTATAAATAACATGTGTAGTGTAATAAAAACAATAACAGTATGGTGGGAGGAGGAATGTTGGCGAGTAAGATGTTGAGGTGAGGGAGGGCTGGCTGGGTGTGGCTGCTCACACTCGCGGTGTTCTGAGTGTGTTGATGGTGAATGTATACAGTGTGTGACAGTGTATAGTCTGTAAATAGATTGTATATGTACATAAATTAGCATGATACATGGTAAATATGTGCAACATATGTGTACACAAGTGTCATGCACGTAACACAGTGTCCTCAGACTGTATGGATGTTTTACTGCCATAATATAGTGTACATGTTCATTATACATAGGATTAGCACGTAAAAATAAATAAAATATATTTGGAACTGCGCACAAAAATTGAACAAAAATATATTTGCGGCAACTCGCCCCGGGCGCCCTCCTGGCCCCGGGACCGTACGTCATGGGCGAACGGGGAATGATGACGTCACGCACCAACTTACGGACCCCATAGTAGCCAAAGTAAGTACAAGTTCAAAATTTTTTTGACATACCCATACTGAGGGAAGGGTTTTTGACACTTTAAAAAAACAAAAGAATTTTTTCAAGAGTTTATTTCCTGCACACTGGGGGGGGGGGTATCATATTTATAGGCTGCGCAGTTAAAGGGTTAAACATGTTCACACACCGTGTTGTCACTGCTTTATCAGGGCAGTTTTTCCAAGAATGCGGTCACCTTTTCAAACATTCCCAACACTTCCCTGATCTCATTGGAAGAAGCAGCATCCTCCCTTACCTCCTCATCCCCTTACTAATGGTGCAAATTGTTGATGAGGACTTGCCATACACTCTTGTGAGATCAGTCACACAGACACCACACTTATGCTTTGCTATAATCTCCTCCTTCAAATCCACAGTAATTGTGTCTTTCTTCCTCTTGACAACACACTCCTTAGCAAGCAGCTTCTTTGGCAACATTATGCATTACAAATTGTAGTCACAAAACCACAAAAAAAAAAAAAAATGCAAATAAATGCAGAGGGATGCTTGTCATGCGTGATACAACAACAACACTGGTGTCGGAGGCGTCCGAGAATTTGTGAGAACCGACGAGACGCTAGGAAGCACCATATGGTTTTGCTCATTAATAGAGGTGAAGCTCGTCAATAGAGACAAATTTGCTGCAAGTTGCTCGCTCGTTACTCGAAATGCTCGTAGATAGAGCCGCTCGTTAATCAAGGTGCCACTGTATTATTCTTCTTTGTGCGTCGGCTAGGTGCTTGCATCTCTTTATTATTGCATTATCCATCAGTTCCAGTTAATAGGAGCTGTTTTCTTTATCAACAAAACTTTTTTTTAAATACTGTATTCGTCTAAGATCAATTTCTGAAAATATTTTTATGAAAGTTTCACTTAGCTGAAGCCAATAAGTTGGAGATTTGTTTAACATTTTTAAGTCATTTTTACATAATTAAAATATTTTTTTGAGCTTACACCCCCTTCAATGTCACACATCATATGACGTTTTTGTGCAGTTTAACCCTTCAATTACGCATCGCATCATATGATGCTTTGACCGACTTGCAGTAAATTGCGCATCGCAACATGTGATGCTTTGGAGTACTACGCAAGATTTAAACGGCCCGCAGATACACGGGGTTCACCACACCTTCATCAGGGCTCTTGTCAACAGACGCCATTTTTTAAAAAAATCGTGGGCCAAACTCCAGGGTGTTAGGGGCCTCAGTATTGAGTCAGCTACCAAGCCTGACGCATGCAGCATGAGCTCACAGCACTGCTGTTCAGCTTGTGACCACAGCATCGCCTAAGAGTGCCATAATATACTTGTTTATGCTATTATGTAGCGATGATATTATTACAGAAGACCCCTGACTATGATAGAACTGACCAGGGTTCTGATAATAGCAGGATTGTGGTGATATTTGGCGCTGTGCGCCATGGAGGGAGGAGTAATGCTGTGGGAGGGAGGATGGTGGCGTTGTCTTTTGAGTGTGTGTGGCCACCTTTTATTGACTGCACTCACCATACCAGCTTAGTGGTTCGCTATGGTGAACACAAATGTAGATACTTATATATAACGTGTGTATAGTGTGAGATAACAGCGAGAGTAGGAGGTTGGGAGCCGCCATTTTGGTGAGGGAGGAGCGTCGTCTGCAGGACTTATCATGTTGTTTACTGATGACCACGATGGTCTTTGGGCACCATACCAGTTTACTTGTACAAGTATGGTGAATAAAACAGGTAGATATTTATATATAATGTGTGTATATAGCGTAATAACACCACAAACAGTATTGTTGTAGGAGAAATATTAGTGCGTCTGGCCTTGAGGGCGGCCGCCACCAGCTGACTGTGTGAGTAGCTACGTCTCTCTGCCTTTACTCACCATACAAGCTTAGATGTACAGTTATGGTGAACAAAACATGTAAATACTTATATATAACGTCTGTATATAAAAGCAAAAACAGTATGGTGGGTGGAGAATGGTGGCAAGTCAGGTGAGGTGAGGGAGGGAGTGGCAGCCAGTGGCAGCCAGTCACTGCCTGCCACTGCCACTGCCACTGCCACACAGCATACCAACTTAGTGGTTTGTCATGGTGAACAAAACATGCAGATACTTATATATAACCTGTGTATATAGTGTAATAACCGACAAAGTATTTGTTTACTGTTTGATGAACATAATTGAATCAACAATATGCACACCATATTTTTGAGTACAGCAATGATTCACTCATTTTATTATATAAATATATCACACTACACACTATTGAATAATATTACAGCAAGAAAACTACGAAAAATCAATCGGAGACATTGAAATAATTAGATAATTATCTCTTTGTGGAAACTCTGGCTTGACAGCTGGCGATCAACAGACCGCCTGGGACGCACGCTCAGTCAGCGCCTGATTTTTGTCACACTTCCCCGCCCTATAGTGGGCAATATATGCCACTTACGATTTTTTTTATTATTTTTCCCGTGATCAGTGAACACAAATTAACAGGTTAGGAAGAAAAAATAATTTTTTTTTTTTTTTTTTTTTTTTGGTATGTGCCTGTGGATGTCAAATGGTATATAGCTATGCGCCATTTAAGGGTTAAGGGTTAAACAGACACTTGAGCCCAGTAATAAATGCTGCAATCTTATTTATTCTGTATATAATTTATTCACTTAATATTTAAGTATGTTTTCATATATAATTATTTGCAATTGTTTATAATAGTGAGTAGTACTCTATGGACAACTATGATTTTCTGATGTTTCAACAGCAAGGAATGTAGTTGTTAACATCTTAGCAACTTATGCTTAACCCTTAAATGGCGCATGGCTATATACTGATTGACACCCACAGGCGCAAAAAAAAAAAAAAAAAAAAAAAAATTTCTTCCTAACCTGTTAAGTCATGTTCCCTGATCACGGGAAAAATAAAAAAAAAATCTATTGTACTTACCGACGATGTAATTAAGCCGAGAAGATGGGTGATGACGTCACAGTTTGCATGTTCGCTCATGCACTGTGCGTCCCTGAGGCGTCGCGCGCGGTCTTCAAGCAGCCACAGTTGCCATGATTTTATTTTCACGTCATTATTTACAGTGTTTATGCATGTATTCTTTGCAATATTAGTCACTAATTATGTTGCACATAATGTCACTTGACAGTTATTGTCAATATATGTTGCACACATCGAGTATACACATGCGCGCACAAACGTTTTCCATTATGGCATTATATTATGTACAGTAATCACAATGTTCATTATTTTATATGTACACACTAGCACGCACTATGTACACGTTTTTGCACTATTATTGCACATTTAGAAGTCTTGGAGTGTGTGGTAGTCGTTGAAGCAGTCGACAGCACACAATGCAACTCCACACCCTTCACACCATGTTTGCACCATTTTACGTTTTTGCTCTCTTCGTTTTGTTGCTTTACATACTACGCATGCACGTTGGCCTATTGCACGCTTTCCACCTGCTGGCAAATTCTTTAGTCTGTGTTGCTGAAAGGCAATTATGTGAGTGAGCCTGGGTGTTGCATCATGCTGCAACACTGGGTTCATGAGTGGTCTTCGTATGCCAGGGACTTCTTGACCAAACTTTGCTAATAACTGTGTTGCAAGTGTAAAAGCAAATGTACGGAACACAGGTTTACGTCCAGTTTTCACCAGGTACAAATTACAGTGCTTCCTCAGACTAACGAACCCCGCTCTATCGAATTCCTGGAAGAGCCGAACAAATTGAATTTGGTACCAAATGTTCAGTGGAACATACAAATGTTCGATTAAGTGAGGAATGTTCGTCCAAGCGGTCACCGAGGCCGAGCGTCAGAGCTGGCTGTCATCAACTATGATTCGCCAGAGTGTAAACAGTTATGTAGTGTTTTATCCCTACCCATTGTTTCTAGGGAGAAATGGTGATAAAAATTGTGATAAAATGGTGTCAGGGGGGCATTGGTGAGAAGAGTTGTTGTCAGGAGGCAACACGTGCTCCCCCGCCCCCACCCTCCTTCCTCCACCTGACCACAGAGACCACTCACTCTCCTCTCGTCGTCAGATGCCAAGAGTCAATTTAATGATAATTATCGCATTATCTACACTGAAAATAGCCTTTTTATTAGAAAAATGTCATATTGGAGCAATAATAATGATGAAAATTGTAATATATACAGTACATATTTTAAACAGTTTGAACACATTTCCTTTTCACAGAATTTTTAATACAATTGGGGTGTAGATAACAGCCGGCATTGTGTGGCCGGCCGGTCGCTCCCTGAGCCATTGGGGGGGGGGTGGTGGGTGGGAGGGGGGGGGTTGTTTCCTGGATCCCTCCCTCCCTCCTCTAACAGCCTACGTACTGTACTAATATCTATTTAGAATAAATTTTGAGGAGGCCAATAAAACAAGCACAGGTCGTGTGAACGTTAGGCCTTGGTGAGGTGGCTGGCATCATTTGTGGTGGTGTCAGGGGAGGCAGGTGGTGTCAGAGGAGGCAGGCGGTGTCATGGGAGGCAGGTGGGGTCAGGGGAGGCAGGTGGGGTCAGGGGAGGCAGGCGGTGTCAGGGGAGGCAGGTGGTGTCAGAGGAGGCAGGCGGTGTCATGGGAGGCAGGTGGTGTCAGGGGAGGCAGGTGGGGTCAGGGGAGGCAGGCGGTGTCAGGGGAGGCAGGTGGTGTCAGGGGAGGCAGGTGGTGTCAGGGGAGGCAGGTGGGGTCAGGGGAGGCAGGTGGGGTCAGGGGAGGCAGGTGGTGTCAGGGGTGGCAGGTGGGGTCAAGGGAGGCAGGTGGGGTCAGGGGAGGCAGGCGGTGTCAGGGGTGGCAGGTGGGGTCAGGGGAGGCAGGTGGGGTCAGGGGAGGCAGGTGGGGTCAGGGGTGGCAGGTGGGGTCAGGGGAGGCAGGTGGTGTCAGGGGAGGCACATGGGGTCAGGGGAGGCAGGTGGTGTCAGGGGAGGCACATGGGGTCAGGGGAGGCAGGTGGTGTCAGGGGAGGCAGGTGGGGTCAGGGGAGGCAGGTGGGGTCAGGGGAGGCAGGTGGGGTCAGAGGAGGCAGGCGGTGTCATGGGAGGCAGGTGAGGTCAGGGGAGGCAGGTGAGGTCAGGGGAGGCAGGTGGGGTCAGGGGAGGCAGGCGGTGTCAAGGGAGGCAGGTGGTGGAAAGAGGCAGGTGGTGTCAGGGGAGGCAGGTGGTGTCAGGGGAGGCAGGTGGGGTCAGGGGAGGCAGGTGGGGTCAGGGGAGGCAGGCGGTGTCAGGGGAGGCAGGTGGGGTCAGGGGAGGCAGGTGGTGGAAAGAGGCAGGTGGTGTCAGGGGAGGCAGGTGGGGTCAGGGGAGGCAGGTGGTGGAAAGAGGCAGGTGGTGTCAGGGGAGGCAGGTGGGGTCAGGGGAGGCAGGCGGTGTCAGGGGAGGCAGGTGGGGTCAGGGGAGGCAGGTGGGGTCAGGGGAGGCAGGTTGGATCAGGGGAGGCAGGTGGGGTCAGGGGAGGCAGGTGGGGTCAGGGGAGGCAGGTGGGGTCAGGGTAGGCAGGTGGGGTCAGGGGAGGCAGGTGGTGGAAAGAGGCAGGTGGGGTCAGTGGTGGAAGGTGTTGTCAGGGGAGGTGGAAGTGGAGAGAGAAGGGTGGTGACCACGCATGGCTGCCAAACCTCTCATTCATACTCTCTTATAAATCTCAATCTTAGCTGTAAAATATTTATGCCAAAATATGTTAATTTTCGTGTATTAATATACATTATTAATCATTAACACGTTGTATTGTTTCCTGAAGAAAACAATAGCTGACTTGGCATTGTGGTGTGTATGGCCGGGTACCTGGGGGGTGGGGGTGGGGGGGTCCTGGAGGTGTGAGAGGAGACCTGTCAACCCATCATTTTTTTTTGTCGGGCGAGTTGAGACGCTTCCAAGCCTGCTGTTTCAGTACACGGTGTGGGTGGTGTGGTATGGTTTGGGTGGTGTGGTGTGGTATGGTTTGGGTGGTGTGGTGTGGTATGGTTTGGGTGGTGTGGTGTGGTTTGGGTGTGGGTGGGTTGGTGTGGGTGGTGTGGTTGGGTGTGGGGGGATGATGTGGGGTGTGTGGGGGATGATGTGGGTGGTGGTGTGGGGAGTGTGGGTGGTGGGGGCGAATGGTGTTAGTGGTGTTGGGGATGGTGTGGGGGTGTGGGGGATGGTGTGGGTGGTGTGGGGGATGGTGTGGGTGGTGTGGGGGATGGTGTGGATGGTGTGGGTGGTGTGGGGGATGGTGTGGATGGTGTGGGGGATGATGTGGGTGGTGTGGGGTGTGTGAGTGGTGGTGTGGGGTGTGTGGGTGGTGGTGTGGGAAGTGTGGGTGGTGGGGGTGAATGGTGTTAGTGGTGTGGGGGATGGTGTGGGTGGTGTGGGGGATGGTGTGGGTGGTGTGGGGGATGGTGTGGGTGGTGTGGAGGATGGTGTGGGTGGTGTGGGGGATGGTGTGGGGGATGGTGTGGGTGGTGTGGGGGATGGTGTGGGTGGTGTGGGGGGTGGTGTGGAGGATGGTGTGGGTGGTGTGGGGGATGGTATGGGTGGTGTGGGGGATGGTATGGGTGGTGTGGGGGATGGTGTGGGTGGTGTGGGGGATGGTGTGGGTGGTGTGGGGGATGGTATGGGTGGTGTGGGGGATGGTGTGGGTGGTGTGGAGGATGGTGTGGGGATGGTGTGGGTGGTGTGGGGGATGGTATGGGTGGTGTGGGGGATGGTATGGGTGGTGTGGGGATGGTATGGGTGGTGTGGAGGATGGTGTGGGTGGTGTGGAGGATGGTGTGGAGGATGGTGTGGGTGGTGTGGGTGGTGTGGAGGATGGTGTGGGGGATGGTGTGGGTGGTGTGGAGGATGGTGTGGGTGGTGTGGAGGATGGTGTGGGTGGTGTGGAGGATGGTGTGGGTGGTGTGGGGGATGGTGTGGGTGGTGTGGGGGATGGTGTGGGTGGTGTGGAGGATGGTGTGGGTGGTGTGGAGGATGGTGTGGGTGGTGTGGAGGATGGTGTGGGTGGTGTGGGTGGTGTGGAGGATGGTGTGAGTGGGGTGGGGGATGGTGATTCTCGCATCTCAGATTATTATTGACACCAAAAGAGCATGAAAGATATTATAATGAAGCACCACACAACAAAGAAACAAACTAATGTGTCCTGGCATATGTTTAAAAAAAAAAAAAAAATAAGGTTGTTGGGGCCGGACGGATGGAACGAATTCCGCACTGGAACGAATCGGCTTCGCCCCATATAGTTCGTTCAAGTGAGGACACACTGTATAGCAGTTCAACATGCTCATGTCAACAAGATGGAAAAACACTTTTTTCGTCCACTTCAATGTTTTCCGCACACACTTGATAGTGCCAATCATCATGTCAGCCTTATCAATCAAACGCATGTTGATATTGTAGTCAAGAACACAATCTGGCTTATATACTGGTTCTCTCGTTACACGGTGCACCTTGCCACTGTTCAACATTGTACCCTCATGAACGGTTGTCAGCAGGTTCACTTCTCTCTTGTCTTTCCACCGTACTGAGAGTATTTCATCACATTTCCGTACCTGGCACTCACCAACTGCAAGTCCACTGACAAACACTGGCATTTCCCTTCTTCATGGCTTTACTGTACCAACCAACCCGGTTCTATTTTCAATCAAGAACCTAGCTAGCAATGGACTTGTATAGTAGTTATCTGTGTATAGGATGTGGCCCTTGTTCATCCATGGTGCCATCAGTGACTTCACCACACTACCCGAGAATCCATGTTCGTCGTTACCGGGAATGTCTACATCGCTAGCTGAATACAGAATCACGTGTAACACGTATCCTGTTTCACAGTCACACAGTACAAAGAATTTCAAGTCAAATCTGTTTCGTTTTGAGGGAATATACTGTTTGAATGAAACACGTCCTTTGAACAGTATAAGGGATTCGTCAATAACCAGCTTCTGTGCTGGTACGTAAAAATCTCTGAATTTTCCAATCACCTCATTCATTTAGTGCCTCACTCGCCAAAGTCTATCCTCCTCAGTCCGGTCCTCATTAGTTGCAAAATGCACACATCTGAGGAGTATCTGAAATCTGTCTCTGGACATATATTTCCCGAAGGAAGGTGTTGGAATAGTCAGATCTTTGCTCCAGTAATCTGTGATAGCGTGTTTGACACAGTGTTTCATCAACATACATATTGCAAGAAACACATACATTTCCCCTATATTGGTGTCTTTCCAACGTTGCAAGCGTGAATATTCTGATATATCTTTTCTAATGAGATGAGCCGCATGAAGGTTCGTTTGGTGTACAATATATTCCATGAGGGGCTCATCATAGAATGCGGTAAAATAATCACATTCACTCATATCATCACCATTATCAGGGAAAAGATCTGTAATCCCAACGTCTTTATCGTCAAAGGCAGGAATTCGGGGAATAAAACCAGCACCATCACTCCACACTAGTACACCTGGTGTCCTGCGAGACGCAGGGGACGCAACAGGGGACGCAGCAGAGGCACTACAGCGAGGAAGCGATGCACCCTGGCCGACCCCTCACAGTGTTCAAGAGAGAACTGGATAAGCACCTCCAAAGGATACCTGATCAACCAGGCTGTGACTCATACGTCAGGCTGCGAGCAGCCGCGTCCAACAGCCTGGTTGATCAGTCCGGCAACCAGGAGGCCTGGTCAACGACCGAGCTGCGGGGACGCTAAGCCCCGGAAGCACCTCAAGGTAACCTCAAGGTAACCCCGTGGACCAGGAGCTGAAGCCCGTCTACGCACAGTACGGCCGCTACCTGCACGTGAGGTAGAGGCACGTGAACATGAGGCTCTTGGTGCCACATGTTGTTCCATGCGGTGGCGCTTGGCTGGGCGAGACACTGCTGACGCGACAAAATCTCGCCCAGTAACACCACTGGTACTGGCACCAGGCTCGGTAACACTATGTTCTGATTCCACTTCACTAAAACCAGAAAAAGAGTCACCTTCCTCTGACTCGTCACCGAAAGTATCCTCAGACTCTAAATAATCACAGGAACTGTGTAGCCAAGGGAATATTGGGGTCGACGCTGGCCGAGGTGGCATGGGTGAGGGTATAAGCCTCGCCATAGGAGGCGGCTGTATCTCATATTCACTGTCCGTGCTATCAACATCGGTCAATTGGGTGTAGTCTTTATCAATATCAGAGTCATCAAAGTCACTTTCCTCACCATCGGAAAATAATTCACTGGTTATTTGCTCTTGGGTGAGTGATTGCGTGGGGCATGCCCGAGAAGCGTTCGGCCGTGCGCTCGACATGGTGGCTGCCTGGTAACTGAGGCCTCCCAAGCGATAGTAGCGTGAGCTGGATTTTTTTTCAAAATAGCGGCTGTTTACTATAGCCCCTGGGCAGCGTATGGGGACCCCCTCTACCCCACGGGCCTTTCAAATCGTGCTCGGTACGCCCGCGCATCATATGATGCGATGCGCAATTTACTGCAAGTCGGGCAAAGCATCATATGATGCGATGCGCAATTGAAGGGTTAAAGAAGGTTTCTGGCTACACGAGGGAGGCAGTTGCTGATACTCAAGATTACACTTATTATTTTCTTTAACCACTGCATTGTGGTGCCTTAAGGCATCCAATCAGGGGTGTGCAAAGCTCCATATGGCACTTTTAGTATAGGGAATGATTCAAAATTCCCACGGGTACACGTAATTACCTAAGTGTAGTTACAGGATGAGAGCTATGCTCGTGGTGTCCCGTCTTCCCAGCACTCTTTGTCATATAACGCTTCGAAGCTGCTGACAGTTTTGGCCTCCACCACCTTCTCACCTAACTGGTTCCAACTGTCTACCACTCTGTTTACAAAAGAGAATTTTCTTATATATCTCCGGTAGCTTTGTTTTGTTAGTTTAAATCTATGACCTCTTGTTCTTGAAGTTCCGGGTCTCGGGAATTCTTCCCTCTCAATTTTATTGATTCCTGTTACTATTTTGTACATAGTGATCATATCGCCTCTGTTTGTTCTATCTTCTAGTTTTTGCATATTTAATGCCTCTAACCTCTCATCGTAGCTCTTGTCCTTCAGTTCTGGGAGCCACTTAATGGCATGTCTTTGCACCTTTTCCAGTTTATAAGCTTCTTAAGATATGGGCACCACACAACCGCTGCATAGCTTTGGTCTAACAAAAGTCGTGAACAATTTTTTTAGCATTTCGCCATCCATGTATTTAAAAGCAATTCTGAAGTTAGAAAGTGTAGCATAGTGGTTTACAGTCTGTGCCTCAGGGCTCCAGTAAACAGATGCTATCTTGAAAAAAATCAGCATCCATACTGGCTGTGAGACTCTCAGTACTGAGAGAGTGACCAAGGCTGGTGCATGAAGGAGCAGTGCACAGCAACACTCTGCAGCTAGGGGCCACAGTACCACTTAATAATGATGAATAAAATAGGTAACTGAAATTATTTTTCATCGTTAGTGTCATAGATGATCCTGACGCTGATAAAGACAATGTATAATGTTCAGATATCAGTAAATACAATATTAGTTATGACATTGTTTGTTTCCTGCATCTATGCATCATGAAACAACCTCATGTTCCTTCACAATATAGCCTTGTTTAAATGGATTCATATTTGGTATTTTGTAACAGGAATGTGGTAATAACAGCAGTTCTGTAGCTAGTCATAGCAAGATGTGTAGAATATTGAAGGCATTGTCTTACATCATGTGACTGCTGGTGTTGTCTGCTTGTATCACGTGGCTCCATGCCGTGTTTTAATTTCTTCACCATACCCACCAGGACTGCTTATTAGTTTGTTATGGTTATCTTGAGGTTATCTTGAGATGATTTCGGGGCTTTTTAGTGTCCCCGCAGCCCGGTCCTCGACCAGGCCTCCACCCCCAGGAAGCAGCCCGTGATAGCTGACTAACACCCAGGTACCTATTTTACTGCTAGGTAACAGGGGCATAGGGTGAAAGAAACTCTGCCCATTGTTTCTCGCCGGCGCCTGGGATCGAACCCAGGACCACAGGATCACAAGTCCAGCGTGCTGTCCGCTCGGCCGACCGATCCTATATGCTCTCGGATTTATATGGTGCATATTAATCTTGATAGTGATATATGCATGCGTATTTAGCATAATAACAGCAATAACACTAGTTGATCTAAGAATATAATAAATGTGTCGCTAAATATGAGCTCTATGAGAATATGAGAAATATATTTAAATATAAATATATAATATGTATATTTATATAAATATAAAATATGAGAAATATATTTTAGAGCATATTGATGTTCCACACATTTAAGTATATAAATTCCACAAATTACACACTATTGAATAAAATTACTGCAAAAAACTAGATATGAAACCATTCACAGATACTGAAATAATTATGTAAAAATGTATTTGGAGCACCTGTGTCACATTTGGCTGTCGGCCACTAGGCTGACCTTGTACACAAACTGTCAACACATGATCTTTGTAGTTCATTATCATGCACAAACATGTAGATAGTTATATATAATGTGTGTGTGTGTATATAGTTTAATATCAAAAATACTGTTTGATTGATCTTAACACTTTCGCGCTTTATATTAGAGATAACTCGTCACTGGTTTTTCTTACGATTCCGCATAACTGCCTACTTTTCTCGTCAATCGAAAAAATATTTCTATAAATTCCATTTTTTAACCGAAATGGATGGGGATACTTTTGTTTTGTAGAGAATTTATTTGCGAAGTTTTTGGTACCAGAATGAATATTATATCACATAAACTTCTATGAGTAAAAAAAAAAATACACAAAGTATGTTTGGGGGTGTGGCGAGCGTGTGGCAGTGGGTTCCCTTTAGCCGTTGATATATCCAACACGTGGGAAATATTTGTATGTGTTATGTATATGTCTGTGTAGGGAATTTTACTGCGATCACTGTCATACAAATTATAAAATGTTTCAACAAGTATAAACATGACAAACATCAAACGAACGAAAACAATGCGTTCGTTTCTGCCGCGAACGCATACTGAGCGACGTGGTTCTATATTTGGCGCTTCTCTTACACATGCTTTGTACCAATGTTATACAGTTCATCTTATAGAAAATTTTATTGCGAACACATTGGTATAAAAAAGAAATACGTACATAGAAAAGTAGGGTCAGGAAACGTATAAACTTTCCAAGCATGATTTCCCACCTGTGTTTTCGCCAGTGCGCTCGCGGCTAACTACTCTCCACTTCACACACTCTTGCGGGTGGGCAATTACCTATATTAAACATTCATATGCATATGTCCGTGTAGAGAATTTTATTGCGATTCCAATGATACTAAAATTAGCGATGTAGGACAACTGTAGGCTTCGCAACCATTAAGAAAGTGGAAACATTTTGTTGCTGTTTGGCGCTCTCGGCGAGTGATCTGCATAGTTTTTTATTTGGTGTTGATACTCCTTATGCTTGGGCGGCATTTTATAGGTATGCTCTTATAGACAATTTCATTGCGAACACAGTGATTCCAAATTTAAATACATGCCCCTTCAATTATTGTCAGGACAGTCAAAAGAGTGTACACTTTTTCGGTCTTACCGCGTAGGCGCGCGAAGTGCCGAAAGCATCTGGGGTATTGTTTTTTTTTGAGCGCCGAGAGCGCGAAAGTGTTAAAATATAATGTGTGTGTCACTACATACGTAAATGTTTTAAATGTCACCATTCACACTTACTTTATTCATCATTATTATGTAGTGCTGCATAGTTGTGATGTGAGCTGCAGCTGCACGCGCCAGCCTTTGTTGCTCTGGCAGTACTGTATGGAGGCTCTTGACGCCACAAGGGATGCACATAATTTTTTTTTTCAAATGGTGTATGTTAACTGTAGCTCTGAAGAACAGGATGTGAGCTCCATATAACTAGTTTTGAATCTTATGCCATTTGTTGGTACTGTATATCATATGGCAGTCAGTGCATCACCTGTCAACAGCCTTATGGAAGTTTGAATGGTGCAGGGGTTAAAAGAGGCAAGTGGAGTCTGGGGGTAGTAGACCACCCCAGTAATCCAGATGAAAAAATCCACCAAAAAGGTAGATTGCAACAAAACAGTAACTGAATGGACAGCATTGGCAATCCTAACTCAAACCATGTACATTCTCATTAGCAGCAAGCAACTGCTAGTTAACAATATTAGTTCACTACCAGATGGTGAGTGCTAACTAACAAATTCCTTCATTCACATGTCTGGTGCTCCAGTGCTCATAACATTCTTTGATCCAATCCTCGACTAAGTGCTAACTTTTCTTTTGTACTCTACAGTGCACGGTTCATGTGTGTGTATTTTTGCATTCCTGTTGTGCATGCCAAGATTAACATTTTACTGCACCTGCATGTGATCAGAGCTGTCTTCTCTAGTTGCCACCAGTGTTGCTCTACCTTTGGTATAGGTTATCATCACTGAGAAGTTTGGGGAGCTGCTCCTTGGGGTTTCCCTCCTTTCAAGGTGCTTTGCCCTGAGTAGTTCAAGTGCCTTGGATCCTTTTGCAGGGCCCATGGTTACAGGGGACTGGTGGTTTGTTTTCTTGTGTGGATATGCAGTGGGTGCATTTTCAGCATTTAGTCTGGTGGCAGCTTATGCCTCCCTTTGCCATGTTTTTCCAGGACGAGGGGTTGGCATTGGTTATTGCTATGTTCCCCAAGCCTGGCATCCAGCCAGTTTGTACCAGTTGGTGCTGGTTTGTTCCCTGTAACTACCTAAGTGTAGCTACAGGATGAGAGCTACGCTCGTGGTGTCCCGTCTCCCCAGCACTCATTGTCATATAACGCTCTGAAATTACTGACGGTTTTGGCCTCCACCACCTTCTCACCTAACTTGTTCCAACCGTCTACCACTCTGTTTACAAAGGTGAATTTTCTTAAATTTCTCTGGCAGCTTTGTTTCGTTAGTTTAAATCTATGACCTCTTGTTCTTGAAGTTCCGGGTCTCAGGAATTCATCCCTATCAATTTTAGCGAGTCATGTTACTATTTTGTACGTAGTGATCATATCACCTCTTTTTCTTCTATCTTCTAGTTTTTGCATATTTAATGCCTCTAACCTCTCCTTGTAGCTCTTGTCATTCAGTTCTGGGAGCCATTTAGTTGCATATCTTTGCACTTTTTCCAGTTTGTTGATGTGCTTCATAAGATATGGGCACCATACAACTGCTGCATATTCCAGCTTTGGTCCAACAAAAGTCGTGAACAATTTCTTTAGTATTTCTCCATCCATGTATTTAAGAGCAATTCTGAAGTTAGAAAGTGTAACATAGGCTCCTCGCACAATGTTCTTAATGTGGTTCTCAGGTGACAGTTTTCTATTTAGAACCACCCCTAGATCCCTTTCTTTGTCAGAATTCTTTAAAGATTTATCATATAATTTATAGGTTGTGTGGGGTCTATGTTCTCCAGTTCCACATTCCATAACATGGCATTTATTCACATTTAATTCCATTTGCCAAGTGGTGCTCCATATACTTATTTTGTCCAGGTCTTCTTGAAGGTCATGGCAATCATCTAGCTTTCTTATCTTCCCTATTATCTTAGCATCATCAGCAAACATGTTCATATAATTCTGAATTCCATTTGGTAAATTGTTTATGTAGACAATGAACATCATCGGTGCAAGAACTGAACCCTGTGGTACTCCACTTGTGACATTCCTCCAATCCGATACATTGTCTCTGATTACGGCCCTCATTTTTCTATCAGTTAGGAAATTTTTCATCCATGTTAGAAGCTTACCTGTCACCCCTCCAATATGTTCCAGTTTCCAGAACAACTTCTAATGAGGAACTCTGTCAAAAGCCTTTTCTGGGGGGAGCCCTCTCGGCTCCCCAGAGCTATCCCAGGCTGATATGCTTATGTCAGACTTTGGCATCAGTTATGTGTATGGAGTTCTTAGGCCTACCGGGGACCACGGCCAGAACCGGGGCCCCCTCAGAGAGGCAAGGGGAGCAATGGCCTATAGAAGCCCCCGAGTGGTTGGAAGCATTCTATGTGCCATCGACTGGAACAGGCACCCAGAAAGGTAAGCGCCTCAAAACAAACCCCTATTCTGGTTAAAATTGTTACCAAAAGCCGAACTAGTGGATAGAACTCCCCAACAGAAAACAAGCAAACTAGTGTGACGTCACACGCCGCCGCACCGCTGTCTGTGCAGCTCCCCCCTCCCCAGGAGGGGGAAGTGGGAGCCCCAGACCCTCCACGCCGGCTACCCACACCTCAGTTCTTGAGGCTGATGCTATAGGTAGAGGTCGTGTGCTCTGGCTCCAGTGTCGCTACAGCACTGTGCTTCACGTGTGGTGTTTGTTTTTGGGGGTGCATCATGTTTTGTGTCCGGTTGCGGCACTACGCCGTTATTTGCGCGCCACGGCTTCTGTGTCCGGGGACGCGCTGTGGGTTGATCCGGTTTCCCTTCTTCCCTGTTCACGGGTTCGGGTCTCCCAGGTCGTCCGCAGGGTTATTAAGTCCAGCCAGCCTGCGGTCTATCCCCGTGCCCATGACGTTCATAAGTTCGCGGCTCTTGCTGCCGTCTTTGGAAATATGTCTTGGTCTGATGTTCGGGCGCAGGGATTTTGGCGGTCGAACAGGGTCCTGGCTGCTCGTTACCTTGTGAATGTCCCTGGGCCCTGTCGGACCTATGTTGCTTTGGGTCGGCGGTTGCAGCCAGTTGTCTCGGCTTCGAGTTGAGGAGTGAGCGACGACCGCCTCCCGGGTAAGTCCCTCTTTTTCCATCTGTGGGTAGTTAGCTCCGGGGAGCCGACGGGGCTCCCCCCAGAAAACCAGCGTTGAATGTAATGAAACGCCATTTTCTGGGTGAGTCCCGGAGGCTCCCCGGCATCCCTCCCTCCCTCCGGTCGGCGTTTTTTTCACGTTTTTGACATCCAGCCTCAAGAACTGAGGTGTTGGTAGCTGGCGTGGAGGGTCTGGGGCTCCCCCTTTCCCCCTCCCGGGGAGGGGGGAGCTGCGCAGACAGCGGCGTGTGACGTCACACTAGTTTGCAAGTTTTCTGTTGGGGAGTTCTGTCCACTAGTTCGGCTTTTGGTAGCAATTTTATCCAGAATAGGGGTTTGTTTTGAGGCGCTTACCTTTCTGGGTGCCTGTTCCAGTCGATGGCACATAGAATGCTTCCAACCACACGGGGGCTTCTATAGGCCATTGCTCCCCTTGCCTCTCTGAGGGGGCCCGGTTCTGGCCGTAGTCCCCGGTAGGCCTAAGAACTCCATACACATGACTGATGCCAAAGTCTGACATTAGCATATCAGCCTGGGATAGCTCCGGGGAGCCTCCGGGACTCGCCCAGAAAATGGCGTTTCATTACATTCAACGCTGGTTTTTTAGGTTCAGATAGATGCAGTCAACCCAACTATCTCTTCCCTGTAAAATCTCTGTGGCTCAAACATAGAAACTGAGTCAATTCTTTACACAGGATCTTCCAGATTGAAAACCATATTGCCTGTCTGATATTATATCGTTTTTCTCCAGGTGTTCTACCCATTTAGTTTTAATTATTTTTTCCAATATTTTGACTATTACACTTGTCAATGATACAGGTCTATAATGAAGGGGATCTTTCCCTGCTGCCATTTTTGTAGATTGGAACTATGTTAGCCATCTTCCACACATCAGCTACAACTCCTGTACACAGGGATGCCTGAAAATTCAGTTGAAGTGGAATGCTGAGCTCAGGTGCACATTCTCTCAGAACCCATGGTGAAACTCGATCTGGACCAACTGCTTTGTTCCTTGAGCATTTTTTCCACTTAATCTTTAGACACCTCTTTGTGCTCTATGTTGTTCTCTGGAATTCTTATTGTGTCTGGTTCCCTGAAGATTTAATTTTGTACAAACACACTTTGGAACCTTTCATTTAATGTTTCACACATTTCCTTTTCATTTTCCATGAATCTATTTCCCATTTTCAGCATCTGAATATTATCCCTTACCTGCAATTTGTTGTTTGTGAATTAATAGAATAGACCTGGTTCTGTTTGACAATTGTCCGCAATCCCTTTTTCTTTCTGCCTCTCTCCTCACTGCCGTGTAGTTGTTTCTTGCACCTTTGTATCTCTGACATGTTTGGGGGTTTGGCCTCTTCCTATATTGATTCATTTTTGTGTCTTTTGGTCTCTGGCCCTCTCGCAATTTCTGTCGAACCAATCCTGTTTCCTAGTTCTGCATCTCTGCTTTGGTATAAAAAAAAATTTGTGCCTTTATCATATATTACATAAAACTTGACATACATCTCATTTACTTCATGTCCTAACAGCAAGTCTTTCCAGTCAAATTCCTTAACCCTTGTATAGCACCTGGCTATTTAGCATGTGTCACTTGTTTGGCGCATGCAAAAAAAAAAAAAAAAAATCTAAACCTGTTAATTTGTGTTCACTGATCATGGGAAAAATTAATAAAAAAATTGTAAGTGGTATATATTGCCCGCTATAGGGGGGGAAAGTCTGACACAAAACTGGCGCTGACTCAGCGTGCGTCCCAGGCGGTCTGTTGCTCGCCAGCTGTCAGGCCGGAGTTGCCACAAAGAGATAATTACCTAATTATTTCAATGTCTCTGATTTTTCATAGTTTTTTTGCTGTAATATTATTCAATAGTGTGTAGTGTGATATATTTATATAATAAAATGAGTGAATCATCGCTGTACTCAAAAATATGGTGTGCATATTGTTGATTCAATTATGTTCATCAAACAGTGAACAAGTACTTTGTCGGTTATTACACAATATACACAGTTGGCATCTGCAGGTAGGGGCTGACAGACATGTCCAGTTCCCTCCAGTACGCCTAGCCTCGACCCAGTTAGTGGCTCCCTCCAATACGCCTAGCCTCGACCCAGTTAGTGGCTCCCTCTTCCATGGCATGCTGTTCTCATGTTATGAGGGGAGGCAGAGCAGCAGTGAAGAAAAGATGGAAGACATTGACAGAGGGATGGGAGGCAGTGATTGATGGAGGGAGGCAGTGATTGATGGAGGGAGGCAGTGATGGAGAAAGGTATTGACGGAGAGCAGTGGGAGGGATAGAAGCAGTGAGGGAGGGAGGGAGAGTGGGGGTGAGGGAGAGTGGGCATGAGGAGTGCGAGGGAGAGTGGTGGTAAGGGAAGAGTGGTGGTGAGAGAACAGTGGTGGTAAGGGATCAATGGCGGTGAGGTAGAGTGGTGGTGAGGGAAGGAGGGAGAGGTGTTTGGTTAATATGGTTCACTTGTTGTGTGGTCTTCTTGTCCACTTGTGTGATCCAATTTGTTATATGAAGGAATTATTAATTAACACTTTCGCCCGGGCATGACGCAGCATTGCGTCATCCGTTTACTGTCGGTAACCCATTGAGATCAAAATGAAAGACCTAGGACGAAAATTGAGGTGACCAGAGTGAAAATAGTGAAAACATTTTATCGTGTTTGCGTGCTCCTGGGTAACTCGTTCGCACTTTCTCTGTTTGCTGCGGGTAATTAGCCGGGCTTTTGGAGTTTATATGCATTTAGTGCTGTAGAGAATTCTATTGCGAACACAATGATGCAAAATTTAATCTCGTAGGACGAGAATTAGCACTTTCGCGCTTTAGATTAGCCATAGGTCGGCACCGTATTTTCTTACGTTTCCGCATAACAGACTACGCCTGTAGTCCATCGAAAAAATATTTGTATAAATTCTATTTTCTAACCGAACTGGATGGGGATACTCTCAGATTTTTCGCCATGAAATTCCCGTTCTCCCTCACCGAACCCACACCTTATTGGCGTGGAACAGCGAGGAATGGCCAACAACAAGAAGTATACCACATGTTCCCGACATAGATGCCAGCATAGCTCCTCCTGCTGACACGGCAGTTTCAACACCCGGGCCATCTGGTGCGAGGCGTCCTCTGTTCACCTCAACACCTCAACCCCACTCATCAACCACAAATTCTGAAATGGGCATTGAGGACATAGAACCATTTGATGTTTCGGATTTCATTGAAGATTCTACTACAAGTTTGGTGGTTCTTGTAGAAGACAATATTCCTCCAGTGAATCCAAAAAATAGAAGAATTATAGATTCAGAACAACGTCTCGACTACAAGTTGACGCATGAACAAGTGCACTTGGCTAAAAAAAGAAGATGCCGTGTTTGTTTCAAGTCTGGCATAAGGAGGGACGTGAGATATGGATGTAAAACTTGTGATGTGGCACTGTGCCCTGCGCCTTGCTACACAAGGTACCACCGAAGAAAGATATTTTGGGTGGAGAAAAAATAACCACTGCCAACAGCTTCACTCCACCTAAGAAACATCAGATGAGCAACTTCAGGATCAGAAGCCTGAAGATGGTGGAGTGAAGAAAAAATGCTCAACTGTTGATCTTCAATCAACATAGACAGGGTAAGTACACCTATTTGGAATTTTTTATTATCTATAAGAAGTTATATTATATACGTTTTGTAGAGAATTTATTTGCGAATTTTTTGGTACCAGAATGAATATTATATCACATAAACTTCTATGAGTAAAAAAAAACACAAAGTATGTTTGGGGGTGTGGCGGGTGTGTCTCTGGGTGTGGCGGGGGTGTGGCAGTGGGTTCCCTTTAGCCGTTGATATATCCAACACGTGGGAAATATTTGTATGTGTTATGTATATGTGTGTGTAGGGAATTTTACTGCGATCACTGTCATACAAATTATAAAATGTTTCAACAAGTATAAACATGACAAACATCAAACGAACGAAAACAATGCGTTCGTTTATGCCGCGAATGCATACTGAGCGACGTGGTTCTATATTTGGCGCTTCTCTTACACATGCTTTGTACAATTGTTATACATTTCATCTTATAGAAAATTTTATTGCGAACACATTGGTATAAAAAAGAAATACGTACATAGAAAAGTTGGGTCAGAAAACGTATAAATGTATAAACTTTCCCACCATGATTTCCCCCCTGTGTTTTCGCCAGTGCGCTCGCGGCTAACTACTCTCCACTTCCCACACTCTTGCGGGTGGGCAATTACCTTTATTATACATTCATATGCATATGTCCGTGTAGAGAATTTTATTGCGATTCCAATGATACCACAATTAGCGATGTAGGACAACTGTAGGCTTCGCAACCATTAAGAGAGTGGAAACATTTTGTTGCTGTTTGGCGCTCTTGGCGAGTGATCTGAATAGTTTTTTATTTGGTGTTGATAGTCCATATGCTTGGGTGGCATTTTATAGGTATGCTCTTATAGACAATTTCATTGCGAACACAGTGATACCAAATTTAAATATGTGCGCCTTCAATTATTGTCAGGACAGTCAAAAGAGTGTACACTTTTTCGGTCTTACCGCGTAGGCGCGCGAAGTGCCGAAAGCATCTGGGGTATTGTTTTTTTTGAGCGCCGAGAGCGCGAAAGTGTTAAGGTGACAAAGTTGAAGAGAGTATACACTTTTCAGAATTTACATGCGCTCCCGTGACACCCTGGGTCCCATATCGCACAGTTGAGGGGTGGCGCACGGGGTACGCCAAAGTGTTAATTGTAACCTGTGATGGAATGGGAAAGTTGTCCACCACTCTGTGAACTCTGTCCCAACATTGTAAGCAAATCCGCACATCTCCTGCTTTGCGAACCAGAGTTTGCCGAAAGGGGTGAGTAAAGCCGGCCTGAAAAGTGTGCGACCTAGCCGGAGATTCGCTGAATCGGGATGCTGTGTTCACAAGCAGAACAGTAGTGCTGTTAGATCATGCTGCATGCGCCAGCCTTGGTTGCTCACTCATTACTGAGGCTCTCACACCCGGGGATGTTACCCACAATTTTTTTTGCAAGATGGAGTCTGTTTACTATCGATCTTGGCTGGACTATAGCTGCCCCATCAACACATCACGCTGTTGTGATTTGTGTGTGTAATGAAGTAAGGGCAAAGAGGTAGAACGGCCTATTGACATAGCTCGAGTATATGGGGGGAATTATGTAAAATTCTGGTTTGTCTCTCAGAGAGGCTGCAGAATCCAAGTAAATTCAGTAGAATTTCTGGTTGCAATTCTTATACATATCGTAGCTCAGTCGATTAAGGCAGCGTCTGGGATGCTCTTGAACGTAGGTTCGAATCCTTGTCACGGCCCTTGTGGATTTGTTCATTCTTGTCTGGTACTTTTACTCGAGTCTCTCACCATCTGTTTGGTGATCAGGTGGCTTCTTGAATGTGTCCCACCTGCGTGCTTCGGCTCGGCGGCAGTATGGGGTTTTCTGGCGGTCCTAATTTTTTCTTTTTGTCTCTTCGACAGATGTACTGCGCTCTTTGTTGTCATGGTCTTGTCCTTCTCTCGTTGTGGTTCAGGGCCGTCTTCTGGCCGCATACCGTCGCCCTGTCTCGTGCGGCACTGGCGGAGCCGCTTTGGATTGCTCCGGTTTTGTTGTTCCATCTGCACCGTTCATGGGTTGCCTTGGGCATTGTTAACCTCTCTCCTGCTCATGCTCCACCTGAGTCATCCTGCTCTGAGGCAGGGTGCTCTTTTCTCTATTCCCTTCGGTTTGTTGTGGCCCCTTCGGTTCCGGAGGGGTCCCTGGGATTGTTGCTGATTGGTTGGTTGGGCGGGGTGCTTCTTGTATCCAGTTGCGGCGAAGAGCCGCAACTGGATACAAGAACTGGATACAACCACCTTCTTTGTGCGCCACGGCCTCTGTGGAAGAGGCTGCGATTTGGGTTGATCCTGTTTCCCTTCTTCCCTGTTCTCGGGTTCAGGTCTCTCAGGTCATCTGCTGGGTCCTTCTGTCTAGCCCGCCTGTGGTCTCTTCCTGTCTGTGCCCTTCACGTTCGTAGGTTTGCTGCGCTTGCTGCCGTCTTTGGTGGCATGTCTTGGGCTGACATTCAGGCACAGGGTTGTTTTGGCGGTCGCGCTGAGTCCTGGCTGCGCGCTCCCTCATGTATGTTCCTGGGCCTAGTCAGGCCTGTGTTGCCTTGGGTCGGCTGTTGCAGCCTGTTGTCTCGACTTCGAGTTATGGTGTGAGCACCATAACTGCGTCCCTCTGTTTTTGTCTTTGGTGAAGTAGCTCCGGGGAGCTTTAGGGACTCCCCCCCAGAAAACCAGCGTTGAATGTAATGAAACGCCATTTTCTGGGTGAGTCCCGGAGGCTCCCCGGCAACCCTCCCTCCCTCCCTTTGATCGGCATTTTTTTTTTTTTTTTTTTTTTTTTTTTTTATGTTTTTTTCTTTTATATCCAGCCTTAGAACTGAAGTGTGGATCGCCAGCACGAGGGTTTGGGACTCATGCTCGTATCGTGTGACATCATGCTTGTTTGCTCGTTTTTCTTTTGGGGAGTTTTGTCCACTTGTTTGGCGATTTTTTTTGTTTTAACCAGAATAGGGGTTTGTTTTGTGTCACTTACCTTTCTGGGTGCCTGTCCCAGTCAATGGCAGATATAGAATGCTCCAAATCACATTTACATTTCTATGGGCCATTGCTCCTCGTACCTCTGTGAGGGGGGCCAGGTTCTGGCTCGTAGTCCCCGGTAGGTCTAGAACTCGACCCACATCGACTGATGCAAAATAGTTAGGGTATCCATATCAGCTTGGATAGCTCCGGGGAGCCTCTGGGACTCAACCAGAAAATGGCCTTTCATTACATTCAATGCTGATTTTTTACTTCTAGGTTTTGTGTCAATTTGTGACCCCATTTTCCCCATGTTTCTGACCCCATTTTCCCCATGTTTCATTGAGAAAAACAGGTTCTGGTGTTGCAGTGAAAAGGTTTAAGATTTACCTTATGCAAGAACCATATTAATTTTATTATGCTTATGTGTCTTTAATTTCCCTTTCAGCTTATGCTGATTAAAGAATGGAACAAGGACAGAAGAAGCAGAGACTTGGAAGATGTGCTTCGTGCTGCAGCTCATGACAATGACAGTGCTGATGTAATTGTTAAAGGTAGGCATTCTTCCTAATTAATGCCTGCCATACAAAATAATCTCTTCCAGATCTAAATGTTAGCTCTTGATTTGCATTTAGCTTGGGCTACTCAAGCCTGAATATGTCTGGTAAATTATTTTCATGACTTTGTCTAGTTCTTACAGTAGAATAGTAAACTTAATGGATCATCCTCATCATACCATTCTAATTGGGATTTCCTGGGTGGTTCCATGAGCTAGCCGCTGGCGAGCGCCACACCAATTATACCCTACCAGGCCTGTGCCAGACTTCACCACATATGAGAAACCAGAAGCAGAATCTGGCTTAAGTAGAGGCATAGATTTTATGCCTCTAGTATAGGCATAGTCTTGCCAGTCTCCGTGGTGTAGTGGTTAGGACGCCTGCCTGGCGTTTTGCAAGCACTTTGTCCTGGGTTAGTATTCTGGCCAGGGAGGATTTACTTGGTGCAGATAATTAACTGTAGCCTCTGTTTAACTCAGCAGTAAAATGGGTACCTGGTTGTTAAACAATTTTTCGCGGGGGTCGTATTCCAGGGAACATAGGATTAAGGATTTGCCCGAAATGCAATGAGTACTAGTGGCAGTACAAGAATGTAAGAAGTCTTATACATTTCAATAAAAATAAATAAATAGTATCTCCAGAGTCTGGGGATACAAGACCACAAAAGTGCCAAAGACAAGAATCGACCCATTGACTTTTACAGATTCTTGTTTCCTACAACTTCTTGTGCACTGTTCACACTAAATCTCTGCTCCCAAGCCATTTACCATGTCAATCATCTCAAATTTCTTCTCTATTTCCTATTCTTTATTACACTCTTATTTTCAGCCCTTTCTTCAATGTGACCCAACCATCTTAGTTTATTTTCTACAAACATAATATTTACCCAATTTCTGGAAGGGAGCCCCAGTGATGGTTCCTGAATTATCCACCTTGGGCCTTCCTATCTTAACCCTTAACCCTTAAACTGCAAACACATCATATGATGTGTTGAGTAACTGTCACAAAATTACAAACCACATCATATGATATTTTGGAGTACCGTGCAAGATTTGAAAAGTCCTGTGGCTACATAGGGGTTCACATCAGCTTCCTCAGGGCTCTTGTAAACAGACGCCATTTTTTTTTAAATTGTGGGCAACATTCACGGGTATGAAAGCCTCAGTACTGAGTGAACCACCAAGGCTGGCACACACACAGCATGAGCTCACAGTATTGCTGTTAAGCTTGTGACCATAGCATTGCCTAAAAATGAAAAAATATATATATGTAACTGGTATTATTTAGGGATGATAGTATTACAAAAGACCCCTGACTGTGATAAAAAAAAAGGTCCAGGATTCTCATGATAGCAGTAGTGTTGTGAAAATTTGCGTTGTGCGTATTATTGTGGGAGGAGTAATGTTGAGGGAGGGAGGACGGTAGCATCGTCTGCCGAATCTGTGTGGCCACCTGTTACTGTCTGCACTCACCATACCAGCTTAGTGGTTCACTATAGTGAATACAAATGTAGATACTTACATATAACATGTTATATAGTGTAATAACAGCAAAAGGAGTATGTTGGGAAAAGCCATTTTGGTGAGGGAGGTGGTATCTGCATGAATTGTCATGCTGTGTATGGGTGGTCACTATGCTTTTTGGGCACCATACCAGCTTAGTTGTACAGTTATGGTGAACAAAACCTGTAGATACTTATATACAATGTGTGAATATAGTGCAATAACACCACAAACATTATAGTTGGAGGAGGAATATTAATAATTAATTAATTATTAAGTGTAGTTACAGGATGAGAGCTACGCTCATGGTGTTTCGTCTCATCATCGCAAAGTTCGGAGCCTGAACTTTGCGGTGATGGTCTACCCTCCAGGTCGGATTTGGGTTCGTTGGCTGTTCTGGTTCCTTCGGGGACGTCCCTTCCACCTCTTTCGCGATGGCTGGGTTTGACCCCTGGGGTCCTTGCATTGGCTACTGCATCGCCGACTTCCTCTTCGGGGTTTTCGGGGTTCAGTGCCTTGGCGCCTACCTGAGCCCTCGCTCGGTGTGTTCACGGACTTGTCATCTCTCGGCTGGGGCTTTGTGACCAGTGCTTACCAGGCCGGCCAGGGGCAGTGGGGTCTGTCCTTCCGTTGGGCCAACAGCAAGGTGTAGGAGTTTGCAGCGGTGTGGTTTGTGCTTCGAAGGGTTCAGGTCGCCCATGGATCGGCCATCTGGCTCCATTCAAACTGCTCCCTGTTGGTTCATTGCCTGAACCAAAAGGGTTCAATGCAGTCCTTGGCTCTTTGGGGCTGGGCGTTTCAGGTGACTAGTCTGCTGAGTTCTTGGGGGTTTGGCTCTCTTGGCAGTTCACGTCTGGGGGGGGGGGGGTCCCGGACAGGCCGTCCGTTCATTCGTTCCCCAGTCTACGGAATGGACGGTCGATGACTCATTCAGTTGGCTCTGCTAGATGTTCAGGCGCCTGGAGGTGGACTTCTTCCCGTCAGCGTGGTCGAGGCGCCTTCCGGTATATGTGGCGCCCTTCCTCGACCACAAGGCAATCGGGATCGACGCCTCCTAGCAGGACTGGTCGAGGTGGGGGTTTCTGTACCTCTTCCCTCCAGTTCAACTGTTGCTTCAGGCCCTGGCTTGGTTGGAGACTTACCAGGGAAGAGTAATCCTGTTGGCCCCGTGGTGGCCAGCCCAGCCGTGGTTTCAGGCGCTGCTTCCTCGGTGTCCGGATCCAGAGGTTTTGAGCAGCTCTGCCACTTTCAGAAGTCCGTTACGTGACTGGTTCGCTCTTCTCCTCGAGTCTTCGTGTTTGGTATTTTTTACTCAAGTTGATCACCAGCTGTATGGTGATCAGGTGGTTTCCTTGATGGTGTCCCAACTGAGGGCTTCATCTTGGCAGCAGTATAAAGTTTCCTGGGGGGTCCTTCCGTTTCTTTTTGACTCTTCGTCGTTGTTCTGTACTTCGCTTTCGGTTCAGGTGGTGGTGTGTTTTCTCTCCTGGTTGTTCCAGGACCGTCATCTTATGCCGAATACTGTCGCCTCATATCATGCGGCACTGGCGGAGGCGCTGCATCTTGCTTTCGGTATAGATGTCACTTCTGTGCCATTTCACAAGCTGTCTTGTGCCTTGTTTCACCTCCGGCTTGCTCATGTGTCGCCTGAGTCGTCCTGGTCTTTAGACAGAGTAGTCTTCTATCTCTCCTCCTCCTTCTCCTTCTTCTCCTTCTTCTTCTTCTTCTTCTTCTTCTTCTTCTTCTTCTTCTTCTTCTTCTTCTTCTTCTTCCTTCTTCTTCCTTCTTCTTCCTTCTTCTTCCTTCTTCTTCCTTCTTCTTCTTCCTTCTTCTTCCTTCTTCTTCCTTCTTCTTCCTTCTTCTTCCTTCTTCTTCCTTCTTCTTCCTTCTTCTTCCTTCTTCTTCTTTCTTCTTCTTTCTTCTTCTTTCTTCTTCTTTCTTCTTTTTTTTTTTTTTTATGGTTTCTTAGGTTCAGGATTGTTTTTCTAAGGCTTTTCCTGTTGGTATTAGCCTCTGGGGGTCGGGTTGTGGAACTTCACACTCTTCTCCGGCCCAGGGGTTTCTTCTCTTTTGGTTGTGGTGATAGGTTTGTTCGTCTCCAGCCGTCTCCTTCTTTTCTGGCAAAGAATGAGACTGCTGCTTTCCAGAGGGGTCCTTGGGCTGTTGGTGCTTGGTTGGTCAGGCTGGGGGTGCATCATGTGTTGTGTCCAGTTGCGGCCCTCTGCCGTTATTTGCGCACCACGGCTTCTGTATCTGGGGACGCGCTTTGGGTTGATCCGGTTTCGCTTCTTCCCTGTTCACGGGTATGGGTCTCTCAGGTCATCACAGGGTTATTAAGTCTAGCCAGCCTGAGGTCTATCCCCGTGCCCACGACATTCATAAGTTTGCTACTCTTGCTGCTGTCTTTGGTAACATGTCCTGGGCTGACATTCGGGCACGGGATTTTTGGCGGTTGAACAGGGTCCTGGCTGCACGCTACCTCGTTAACATTCCTGGGCCCGGTCGGGCCTGTGTCGCTTTGGGTTGGTGGCTGCAGACTGTCTCGTCTTTGAGTTGAGATGTGAGCATCGAACGCCTCCCAGGTAAGTCCCTTTCTTCTTTTTCGTCTTTGGTGAAGTAGCTCCGGAGAGCCGTAGAGGCTCCTTCCAGACAACCAACGTTGAATGTAATGAAATGCTATTTTCTGGGTGAATTCCTGAGGTTCCCCGGCAACCCTCCCTCTCTCCAGTCGCCGGTTTTCACATATATTGATATCCAGCCTCAGAACTGCAGGGTAGATCACTGTCGCGGGGGTCTGTGGCTCCCCTCTTCCACCTCACGGGGAGGGAGAGCTGCGCAGACATGCGGAGTGGCTCGTGTGATGTCATGCTCGTTTGCTCATTTTCATTTGGGGAGTTCTGTCCACTCATTTGTCTATTTTTGTTGATTTTAACCAGAATAAGGTTTGTTTTCAGGCGCTTACCTTTCTGGGTGCCTGTCCCGGTCGATGGCCGATATAGAATGCTCAAAAATCACATGTGCATTTCTATAGGCCATTGCTCTTCGTACCTCTCTGAAGGGGCCAGGGTCTGGCGCGTGTTCCCTGGAGGCCTAAAACTCCACCCACATAGACTGATGTCAAAGTTAGGGATATCCCTAACTCAGATATCCCACATACTCAGATCACAAGCTCATTGAAGTGCAAACGACCATCAATACTCAGAATAGACCTAAAACGTTGATAAAGCGAGAGGGGCTATTCAGTAAATTCAATTTTAATAATAAAAGGATAGACTGGGAGATAATAAACAGGGAACTTACAAACATTCCATGGGGAACTGTTCTAAGTAATACAAGTCCTACAGAAGGAATAGAAAAACTGACTTCAGAAGCGTATCAAGTCTGTCTGAAACATGTTCCTTTGAGGAAAGCCAGAAAGAGATCTAACGTAGAAAGAGAACGCAGACTACACTAGAAACGCAGGAAAAAAATAACGGAACTGCTTATGCAGACACGAATTTCCCGTCAAAGAAGGAATAATTTAAATAGGGAGATTGAAGAAATCGAGCGGAAATTGAAACACTCATATGAAACTGAAGAAAGGCAGTTAGAACAGAAAGCAATTCAGGAAATAAAGAAAAATCCAAAATATTTCTTCTCATATGCGAAATCAAAAGCAAAAACCACTGCCAGTATTGGACCTATTCGTACAAGTGAAGGTTCATACACGGAGGATGACAAAGAAATCAGTGAAATCCTAAAAAAGCAGTATGAGGACATGTTTAGCACTCCAATAAACAACATGAAGGTGGAAGATCCAGACAATTTCTTTATGCGGGATATTCAAACCCCTGTAAATATAACTGATATAAACATGAGCGCACTAAATTTTGAAAGAGAAATTGAAAACATGCCCATGCACTCGGCCCCAGGTCCAGACTCATGGAATTCAATATTTATAAAGAAATGCAAAGTGCCGGTAGCACAGGCACTCAGTATAGTGTGGAGGAAGAGCTTGGACACGGGGGAGATACCAGATGCACTTAAAGTAGCAGACATAGCCCCTCTACACAAGGGAGGGAGCAAAGCATTGGCGAAGAATTATAGACCAGTTGCACTAACATCGCACATCATAAAAGTATTTGAGAGAGTGATTAGGAGTCAGGTCACCAATTTCATGGAGACCAATGACCTTCACAACCCAGGCCAACATGGATTTCGAGCGGGAAGATCGTGCCTCTCACAGCTACTTGAGCACTACAACAAAGTCACTGAGGCATTAAAAGAAAAACAGAATGCTGATGTGATATACACGGACTTTGCAAAGGCTTTCGATAAATGTGACCATGGCGTGATAGCACACAAAATGAAGTCAATGGGAATAACCGGTAAAGTAGGACGCTGGATACTCAGTTTTCTGTCAAACAGGACTCAGCGAGTAAGGGTCAACCATATAAAATCTAGTCCAAGTGCAGTTAAAAGCTCTTTACCTCAGGGTACAGTCCTTGCACTGCTGCTTTTCCTTGTTCTCATATCAGATATAGACAAAAATACAAGTCACAGCTTTGTATCATCCTTTGCAGATGACACAAAAATCAGTATGAAAATTATCTCGGCTGAAGACATTGAAAAACTTCAAGCTGATATTAATAAAGTTTTCGACTGGGCATCAGAAAATAACATGATGTTTAACAGTGATAAATTCCAGGTACTCAGGTACGGTAAAAATGAGGACCTTAAACATAATACAGAGTACAAAACACAATCAAATGTACCCATAGTAGGAAAACAGCATGTAAAGGATTTGGGAATAATAATGTCTGACGACCTAACGTTTAAGGAGCATAACCAAGCAAATACTGTATTGCGACAGCCAGAAAAATGATAGGATGGATTACGAGAACTTTCAATTCCAGGGATCCCATCACAATGGTTGTACTCTTCAAGTCACTTGTGTTGTCCCATCTTGAGTCCTGCTCAGTACTCACTTCCCCCTTCAGAGCAGGAGAGATTGCTGAAATAGAGGGAATACAGAGAACATATACGGCACGCATAGACGCAATAAAGCACCTAAATTATTGGGATCGTCTCAAAGCCCTCCAAATGTACTCACTAGAAAGAAGACGAGAGATATCAAATAATATACACCTGGAAGATACTGGAGGGCCAAGTACCAAATCTACACAGTAAAATAACAACGTACTGGAGTGAACGATATGGAAGAAAATGTAGAATAGAACCAGTGAAGAGCAGAGGTGCCATAGGAACAATCAGAGAACACTGTATAAACATCAGAGGTCCACGGTTGTTCAACGTCCTCCCAGCAAGCATAAGAAATATTGCCGGAACAACCGTGGACATTTTCAAGAGGAAACTAGATTTATTCCTCCAAAGAGTGCCGGACCAACCGGGCTGTGGTGGGTATGTGGGCCTGCGGGCCGCTCCAAGCAACAGCCTGGTGGACCAAACTCTCACAAGTCAAGCCTGGCCTCGGGCCGGGCTTGGGGAGTAGAAGAACTCCCAGAACCCCATCAACCAGGTATCAACCAGGTATCCATATCAGCCTGGATAGTTCCAGGGAGCCTATGGGACTCACCCAGAAAATGGCGTTTCATTACATTCAACGCTGTTTTTTTTTTCATGTGAGCTCTGTGGGACTCTTAAATTTTACACAGTACCTGTACTCTAAATCATACATATATGATATGCACAGTGCAGTTGGTTAGGTCAAAATCATGTATGTATAATATACATAGTGCAAGGGTTAACATACCACGTTAGATTTATAACTTTCGTGGGTACATAGAGCTCATGTCAGCTTTCTCAGGCCTCCAGTAAACGGACACAATTTTAATAAAAAATTGTGAACACCATTCGTGAGTGTGAAGGCCTCAGTACTGTACTGAGGGAGCAATAAAGCATTAAATCACTTGTGCTGTCCCATCTTGAATACTGCTCAGTACTCACTTTCCCCTTCAGAGCAGGAGAGATTGCAGAAATAGAGGGAATACAGAGAACATATATACGGCACATATGGACACGATAAAGCACCTAAATTATTGGGATAGACTCAATGCTCTCCAAATGTACTTACTAGAAAGGAGACGGGAGAGATATCAAATAATATACATGTGGAAAATACTGGAGGGCCAGGTCCCAAATCTACACAGTAAAATAACAACATACTGAAGTGAACGATATGGAAGAAAATGCAGAATAAAACCAGTGAAGAGCAGGGGTGCCATAGGCACAATCAGAGAACACTGGTAAACGTCAGAGGTCCGTGGTTGTTCAACATCCTCCCAGCGAGCATGAGAAATATTGCCGGAACAACCAAGGACATCTTCAAGAGAGAACTAGATCATTTTCTCCAAGGAGTGCCGGACCAACCAGGCTGTGGTGGAATTGTGGGCCTGCGGGTCGCTCCAAACAACAGCCTGATGGACCAAACACTCACAAGTCAAGCCTGGCCATGGGCTGGGCTTGGGGAGTAGAAGAGCTCCCAGAACCCCATCAAGCAGAGCATGCCACACAAGCTAACAGCACCACTGCTCGGCTTGTGTCCACTTGAAACTTATAAATCTTAAACTGTACTATAAAATATTTCCATTTGATTTGCCCAGTAAGGTTATATGTGGCACAAGCATCCATTTAACATGCGCAGTTGAAGGTTAATGACTCGCAAGGACTTGGCGTGATTTGATAGGTGTGGAACTATCCAAAGTGGCTAACAACAAGGAAAACTTTGGGTCCATCTGAAAGAGGCATTTCATTAAATTCAGCAGTAGGCTTTTGCCATAATAAGTAACCTAGTGACAATGCTCAAAATTGTTTCCAATACAGTATATATTTTTTTCTTTATCAGGTATTCAAGATATAGTGAAGATACCCAGTGTGACTCAGAGTCTAAAAGGAATATTAACTGCTGGAGCAATCAAGTCCATCAGATATTCATGGTCAAAGCTGAAGAAAATGTGGAAGAGTTTACAGAGATGACTGAATTTGATATATGCCGTATATTCATCTTTCGTGCCTAAATTGCTTCCTTTTAAATAAATAATTGCTGAAGTATGTAAAAACACAATAAATTTGTATAATGTATTTATTTTTAAATTCCTTTTATTTTCCTGTACTCATGAAAAGTTTTATTAAGTGTGGCTTGGGTATAATATTGTTCTATGAAAACGAATGTGTGTGTGTGTGTTTTCTGGGGGGCCCTGAAGCTTGTACTGAGATAGTTCCATACATCTTGAGTCCTGAATAGCCTACCAGAGATCAGAGCTAGAACCTGGTCCTCTTACAAAGATGTATGGAGCAGGGGATTCTTTACTTTCACCCTCAACAAGGAAACATCCAGAGTGTAAGAGAAGCATATCAAACAATTCCAAGGTTCACAGAAAAATAAGAGATAAGCAGCAAATGACTCTTCAAACGATCCATTCAGAAGTCAGTTTGAACCTCTAGTTACAGCTGACCACTACCAGGTGGCATCACCATTGAGAGCAACCAACTCCCATGTCAACACACTCCAGTTCTTTCACTGATGTCCTCAAATGAGGAACATTGCTTGTTGGCTGCCCTTCAGGTCCTAACTAATCTCTACTATAAGAGAAAGTCACTTATTTAGTCTGCCCGAAGTTGGAGGCCAGACACTTGTAGTCTGGGTTTTCCTTACCCAACTTTGCAGGGAAAATGGTCTAGGTATGGGATGAACACAGGCTGGTCGTGGTTGGCTTAAGTTAAATTATTTAAGAAATATCGGCTTAAAATCTACCCTCCCCCTTCCCGGTGATTTTCATGGTCTGAAATGAAACTAGATGTGTTTTCCATAGTGTTTACCATACATTTTCATGATTTGCCTGAAAACAATGAACTGAACTTCATTTGGGCTACAGTAGAAAATAGTAAGTATGGAAGATGGTTACAGTGATGAAAATAGTGAGCAGTAAAGATGGTTATGGTGATAAAGATAATATATACTGTGAAGATATTAGTGATGATCAAAGATGGTATGTACAGTGAGGATGGTTATGGTGATGAGATTATATACAGTGAAGATGGTTATGAAAATAATATATACAGTGTGTTATGGTGTTATAGTTATGGTGATGAAGATAGTACAGTAGAACCTCGAGTGGCAAGCGTCTCCATCTATGAGCATTTCGAGTAACAAGCGAGGCACACGCCGAAAATTTGTCTCGATTGACGAGTTTCCGCTCTATTAACGAGAAAACCATGTGATGCTTCCTAGCGTTCCCGCTGGTTTTCGCAAATTCTCGGACACCTCCAACGATGCAAATAAATAATTTTTTTTAAAGATGCTAATGAAGCAAGGATGTAAAGGGGTGACTGCTGTAATGTTGCAAAGCATTGAATTTTCTATGGGAGCCCCGTCGGCTCCCCGGAGCTATCCAGGCTGAATGGATATGTATACCTTTCTGGCATCAATCAATGCATGGAGTTCTTGTCTACCAGGAACCACGAGCGAGAACCTGGTCCCCCCTCTAGAGAGGCACGAGGAGCAATGGCCTATAGAGACCCCCACCCCTGTTGTTGGGAGCATTCTGTGTCTGCCATCGACCGGGACAAGCACCCAGAAAGGTAGGCGTCCCCCAAAACTAACCCCTATTTTGGTAAAAGTATTGCAACCGAAAGCCGAACAGGTGGACAGAACTCCCCAAACGAAAATTAGCAAACTAGCATGACGCCGTTACGTTGCCGCCCCGCTGTCTGCGCATCCCCCCCTCCCCGAGAAGGGAAAGGGGAGTCCCAAACCCACCCGCTGGCACCCAACCTACAGTTCTTAGGCTGATGTGAGTCTGGTGCGGTCGTGCCTCTGGCTCCAGTTTTCCGTTACAGTTCTGTGCCTTGTGGTGTGGGCTGTCCCTTCAGGTGGTGCGTGAGCCGGGTGTGAGATTCCACGGTACTCGGGCTGCATGCACCAAGGGTCACCTTCCCATGGTACCCTGTAAGTACTGCCCTTGGGGCATGGGGCCTCCTTCCCCAAGTCACCTTGGGATCTACCTCCGCTGTGCCATTTACTGCTCGATTTTTGGCCGCCCTTGGAGTCAGCTGGGGGGTTTTCTTGCTCTTGTTTGTCTATCAAACAGTATATTGAAATATTGTTTTATTTCTATCGGTGAAATAGAGGAAAATCCGAAATATTTTTTCTCCTATGCAAACTCAAGATAAAAAACCACATCTAGTATCGGGCCCCTGCGAAAGGGAGATGGAACTTTCACCGATGACAACAAAGAAATGAGCAAGCTACTGAGGAAGCAGTACGACTGTTTTCAGCGAGCCATTAAACGCACTAAAGATTGATAACCCAAATGAATTTTCATGGATAGGATACCAACATCAAATTATATATCAGACGTCACCCTATCCCCACTGGATTTTGAAGAATCCATAAACAGTATGCCTATGCACTCTGCACCAGGCCCGGATTCTTGGAACTCCATATTCATCAAGAACTGTTAAAAACCGCTATCACAGATCCTTCACATTCTTTGTGAACAAAGCCTAGATACTGGCATTATCCCTGACATACTAAAAACAGCAGAGATAGCATCACTCCATAAAGGAGAAAATATGGCAGCAGCAAAAAATTACAGACTGATAGCACTAACATCGCACATCATAAAAATCTTTGAGAGAGTGCTAAGAAGTAAGATCACAAAATACATGGAATCACAGCATCTCCATAACCCCGGACAACATGGTTTCAGAACAGGGCGCTCTTGCCTGTCACAGTTGCTCTTCCACTATAACATGGCATTAGATGCCATGGAAGACAAACGAAACGCTGATGTAATTTACAGATTTCGCAAAAGTCTTTGACAAATGTGACCATGGTGTTATTGCACATAAAATACGTTCAAAAGGAATTACTGGAGAAATAGGCAGATGGATCTATAATTTCCTGACTAACAGAACCCAATGTGTAATAGTTAACAAAATAAAATCCCGTCCATCAACTGTGAAGAGCTCAGTCCCCCAGGGTACTGTGCTTGCTCCAGTACTTTTTCTCATCCTCATAGTGGATAAAGACAAGGACACAATCTATTGTACTGTATCATCCTTTGCAGATGACATTAGGATTTTCATGAGAGTAGATAACATAGAGGACATGGCAAACCTCCAATCAGACATAAATCAGGTCTTTCTATGGGCTACAGAAAATAATATGGTGTTTAACCTTTAAGTTGCACAACACATCATATGATGGGTTGAGTGACTTGCTATAAAATGCGCATCCCATCATATGATGTATTGGAGTACTACGCAAGATTTGAACGGCCCGCGGATACACCTCACCTTCATCAGGGCTCTTGTAAACAGACGCCATTTAAAAAAGAAATCGTGGGCCAAATTCCCGGGTGTGAGGGCCTCAGTATTGAGAGAGCAACAGACCGTCTTGGCCACACGCTGAGTCGACGCCTGTTTTCTGGGGGGAGCCCCTACGGCTCCCCGGAGCTATCCATGGCTGATATGGATACCCTAACTATTTTGCATCAGTCGATGTGGGTGGAGTTCTAGGCCTACCGGGGACCACGAGCCAGAACCTGGCCCCCTCAGAGAGGCACGGGGAGCAATGGCCCATAGAAATGCACATGTGATTTGGAGCATTCTATATCTGCCATCGACCGGGACAGGCACCCAGAAAGGTAAGCGCCACAAAACAAACCCCTATTCTGGTTAAACAACAAAAATCGACAAATGAGTGGACAGAACTCCCCCAGGAAAACGAACTAACAAGCATGACGTCACGCAAGCCGCGCCGCATGTCTGCGCAGCTCCCCCCTCCCCGGGAGGGGGAAGGGGGAGCCCCAGACCCCCATGCCGGCGATCCCCGCCCCAGTTCCTCGGCTGATGGGATCATGCACGGTCGTGTGGCTCCAGCTCCAGTCTTGTCTCAGTGCTGTGACTTGTTTTCAGTGCTGCTCTTATGGTGGTCGTGTGAGCTGGGAGTAGTATTCTCAGGTACTCGGGCTGCATGTGCTTAGGGTCACCTTCCCTGAGTGCCCTGTAAGTACCGCCCTTGGGGCTTGGGGTTGCCTTCCACAAGTCACCTTGGGTCTACCTCTGTTGGCTTTTCGCTGCTTGGCGTTTGGCCGCCCCAAGGGTTTGGGGGTTTCACTCCCTTGTTTACCTTGGGGTAAGTGGTAGTTATCACACTGGTGGGGCGCAGGGTACTGCGTAGCTAGTTTTTACCTATGACAGCGGCCAGCTCTGTTCCCTCTGGGTACGTTGTCCACTTGTGTGGTTTTTCTTTTATTTTTATTTTTGCCTGGTAGGGGGGTCTTCCTTGTGTCCCCCCCCCCCTTATAATAGGTTCGTTTGTGTGGTGGCATCCCCTGCTTTGCCCTCGCGAGTGGACACGTCCCGTGGGTTCAGCTTTAGCAGTTTGCTTGGTAGTTTGGGGCGCCGGTTAGCAGTACCCTGCCTGGGATAACCCGTAGCAGACCCAGTCTAGGGGCCCTGGGAAACCCCCCGGGGGCTCTCGGGTCCGATAGTGGAGACCCTTGCATCCCCTCTCGCTTTGGGCGAGTTGAGGGTTGCTCTGTCCCTTTGTCTCAGGGTGACTCTCCTTGTTTTTGCCTCCGTCATGCTGCCTGTTGGGTCGGTGACACATTCGACCCTTGAGTCCTGCGAGCTTTGTTGCTTGTTCGTGACTCCATTCACCCAGTCTGCTGATGAATTCCCGTGGGTGCAGGCAGCTCACGCATTCCAGGGTAGGATGTTGCAACGCGCTCTGGTATGTCGCTTCCCCGGACGCCCCGATGCTGCCCCGCATGTGTAGGGACCCAGACTTGGGTGGTTTTGGTCGCTTCGGCCTTGGTTCCTTCCACGCCCCCCTTGTTTTTCCCCCTCCTGCTTCCGGCCCCTACGCATCTGCAGGCTTCGGGGTCGGGGCGGGGTTAGAGGTTCTGAGACTTGGGCAGTTTCGGGGGTTGCCCCGTCCGGGGTAGCTGCGGAGGCATTCGAGTCTGTTCCTCCGGCCGATGCTCCGGGGTTTTGACCAGTGGGCCCCCTTCTCTTTCAGCTCTCTCGGCTGCCCCGGCTTTTTCTTGTGAGGCCGGGGCTTTGGAGGTCGACTCGGCCCCGGGGCCTGATGCAGAGGCTCCTGGGGTTGGGGAGGAGCGGCCTTGGGGGCCTTGGGCTCCATTGCGCCCCGCCTGGATTTCCGTCCTTCTGAGCGGGGCTTACTGTTACGAGGAGTGGGGTTTTCTTTCCCCCCTCTGCGTACGATTTGGGCTTGGGTTCTGCTCCTCCCCGGGTTCGGTTCCGTGTCCCTGTGGTTTCTTCGGTTCCGTCTTCAGGAGGTTTTCGGCTAACCGCATCTCTTCGCCTGCGGTGCGCTTGGCCTTTGCGGCTTCCTCCTGCGTGTCCCGGAGTTTGCCTCCATACTGGTTCCTTCTGTTCTGGACAGGTTGGGCTCCTTGTAGCCGTTTGGGCTCCTTGTAGCAGTTTGGGCTCCTTGTAGCAGTTTAGGCTCCTTGTCGCCATTTGGGCTCCTTGTCGCCGTTTGGGCTCCTTGTCGCCGTTTGGGCTCCTTTGTGGCCGTTTGGGCTCCTTTGTGGCCGTTTGGGCTCCTGTGTGGCCGTTTGGGCTCCTTGTAGCCGGTTGGGCTACTTCTCGCCTTGTTGGGCTACTTCTCGCCTTATTGGGCTACTTCTCGCCTTGTTGGGCTACTTCGCGCCTGGTTGGGCTACTTCTCGCCTGGTTGGGCTACTTCTCGCCTGGTTGGGCTACTTTCTTTCGCGTCCTGCGCATGCGCCGTGGGAGTTTGTTTTGGTTCCGGGCAGTGTGCACACGTGTTCTGCTCCAATTCTCTCGAGGGGCTTCGCCTCTCGCTCTTTTCTTATTCCCATCCATGCCCTGTTGCTTTGGGGGTGTTCTGGGGTGCCGCTGTGTGGAATTCATGAGGTTTTTCCCTGCGTTCTAGGGTGGGGAGCCTCTTTCGCTGCTCCCCTCCTCCTCTCCAGCATGGGCGCACTGGCCGCCTCCGGCGGATACGGACTCGAACGCTTGCGTCATGGCCCTTCAGGGCCTATGTTCTGCAGGTGAGTTGGTGCGGTTTTGGCGTCTCCTTCGTCCTGACGCTGTTTTTGTTTTTGGGAGTAGGAATGGGTGTACATACGTACTTGAGAACGTGGATCGTATCACCCGAGGTGCCTACTGCAGGGCTATTAGCCCATACTGGGCAGCTCTTGTTCTCTCCACCTGATTCCTTCCTCGGTTCACGGGTGTCTGCAGGTAGCCTCTTGTCCCTTCCGAGGCGGTTCCTGCCTGTACTACTCCTGCCCCTCTCCTATGCTTGTCTAACCTTGCTTGAGTTCGGGGCCCCGCCTCCACCTTGTTCTGCAGTGCAACGGTGGGGGTGCCTGTTTGGTTGTAAGTTTTCCTGTGTCGGAGGTTTTGTGTTCGCCTCCTTGTGTTTGCAGGTTGGGTTCTGGCTTTGTTTCCGCCTCTCCCCTGTCGTTTGCCTGTCGGGCGGATTCTGTGCTTCTTGGGCACTCTCATCTCTGCTCTTGGGGCTGTGTATGGGGTCAGCCCATGTTGGGCTGCCTAATGTGTTCCTTTGATTGCCTGTTACACTGCACCCGTTTCTTCTACCGTCCCTGTGGCTCAGTTGGGTGCTCAGTTTCCGTCTATGTCCCCTTGTGTGCCACTCGTGTACGATTTATCTATCTTCTCTGTCGCTTCCTCGGGGAGTGTTGTGACGTTTTGCTGCGGTTTTGGTACTGCAGCTGCGTGTCGGGGTTGGTTGTGGCGTTATGTTCGGCCCTTCCCTGCTCCCTCTGGAGCTCTCCTTCCTTGCCGGTCTTGCCGTGCCGGGCCTGGTTTTTCCATGTTCCTTGGTTTCACTATCTTGTCCTCGCCTCATTGTGCTGGCTGGGGATGAGCTTGGGGTCTTCATCTCGCCCCTCGCCTATCCTCCGGTTTCGGTTCAAGTTCCTGAGCCTAGTGGGCTCCCTTCCTTCGTGTTTTTCCCGGCTGCCCCGGGGTTTTCTTGACGCTGGGGCTTTGAGGGGACAGCTCGGCCCCGGGGCCTGCAGGGTGGGTTCCCGGGGCTGGGGTGGGGCTCACGTGAGAGGCCTCAGGCCCCGTTGGTCCCCACCAGGATGTTTCTAACCCTCTGGGGGGGACTTGCAGTTTTGTGGTGTGGGGTTTTCCGTTCCCCCTCTCCGCACGTGCTTTGTGGGCGTCGGCCCCTCCCTGGGCTTGGTTTCCTTGTCTGTTGCACCCGTTGTTTCCGTCCTGTCGGTGGGTGCTTTTCTACAATCTTCGCCCCTTTTTCCGGGACGGGCCTTCTTCCGTCATGTCCCCCTCTTCTTGGGGTTTCTGCATGACTTTTGGTCTCGGGTGCGACGGGGTTTTGGGGCCTTCATCCTTTGAGTTTGCTTTTGTCTCGGCGTCTCGGCGCTCCTTGTTTTCCTGGGAGCGACTTTGCTCCTAATGAGTCTTTTCGCTCCTGCCCTTCTGCGGGATGTTGGTGCGGGGCGGCTCCTTATTCGAGTTCCTTCCCTGTCAGCTGCACTTGTGGGGGTGGTCTTGCACACTTGTGGCATTTTCGTTTTGGTCCTGCATTTTCTTTTCCCTCCTGGGGCTGTCATAGGATTGGCTTGCGGAGGATGTAGTGGCGCTTGAGGCCGTTCCTGGGTCTGGCACCTTGGTTTCTGCTGCTAGCTTTCGGTATCGATATTCCTTCTGCGCCGTTTCGCAGGTTGTATCGTGCATTGTTACACCTCCGGCCTGCTTATGCACTGCCTGTGTCGTCCTGGTCTTTGGACAGGGTGCTCTCCTGTTTTACTTCTCCTTGGTGGTTGTGGCTCCTTGGGGTCAGGTTTGCTTTGCCTCGGTTTTCTTTTTGTGTTGGCATTCGCCTCTGGGGGCCGTGTGGCAGAGCTTCTTGCTCTTCTCAGGCGCAGTGGTTTTTGGCTCCTATTGTCGTGATCTTAGGTTTTCTTCGTCTGCGGCCGTTCTCCCTTTTTCTGGCGAATGCTATACCTTGGGTTGTTGTCTCGACTTCGTGTTGTGGAGTGTTTCTCTGACCGCCTCCCAGGTATGTCCCCTTGTTTTTAGGTAGTCTTTGGTGAGGTAGCTCCGGGGAGCCGTAGGGCCTCCCCCCAGAAAACCAGCGTTGAATGTAATGAAACGAGCTTTTCTGGGTGAGTCCCGGAGGCTCCCTGGCACCCTCCCACCCTCCGGTCGGCGGGTTTTTTTCACGGTTTTGATATCCAGCCTCAGAACTGGGGCGGGGGTCTGGGGCTCCCCCTTCCCCCTTCCGGGGAGGGGGGAGCTGTGCAGACATGCGGCGCGGCTCGCGTGACGTCATGCTTGTTAGTTCGTTTTCCTGGGGGAGTTCTGTCCACTCGTTTGTCGATTTTTGTTGTTTAACCAGAATAGGGGTTTGTTTTGTGGCGCTTACCTTTCTGGGTGCCTGTCCCGGTCGATGGCAGATACAGAATGCTCCAAATCACATGTGCATTTCTATGGGCCATTGCTCCCCGTGCCTCTCTGAGGGGGCCAGGTTCTGGCTCGTGGTCACCGGTAGGCCTAGAACTCCACCCACATCGACTGATGCAAGATAGTTAGGGTATCCATATCAGCCATGGATAGCTCCGGGAAGCCTCCGGGACTCACCCAGAAAATGGCGTTTCATTACATTCAACGCTGGTTTTTTGCCAGACTTCCCTGCCCTATTGAGGGCAATATATGCCACTTACGATTTTATTATTATTTTTCCCATGGTCAGAGAACACAAATTAACAGGTTTAGAAGAAAAAATTATTTTTTTTTTTTTGGTATGTGCCTGTGGGTGACAAATGCTAATTAGCCCTGAGCAACACAAGGGTTAACGAAGATAAGGTCCAGCTCATGCGCTACGGAAAAAATGAAAATATAAAAACGTAAACCACGTACAAAATGCAGTGAAATCATAACATAGAACGAAAAGGCAATGTAAAGGATTTGGGTGTACTCATGTCGGAAGACCTTACCTTCAAAGAGCACAATAAAGTAGCCGTCACAACTGCAAGAAAAATGACAGGTTGGATGACAAGAACCTTTCACACTAGAGATGCTATACCGATGATGATACTTTTCAAGACGCTTGTGCTCTCTAGAGTGGAGTACTGCTGCACAATGATAGCCCCTTTCAAAGCTGGAGAAATTGCTGACCTGGAGAGCGTGCAGAGATCTGTTACATTGTTGGAATGTAACGTACGATTATGTTAAGTTGTTGGGTAGATTAGATACACATTGTTTAGTGAGTTTCATATTTATTTAGTAGTCTTGATTACAGTAGTCGATTGGTGGCATTGTCGTAGATGTTCAGACGGAGCTTGGAGCAGAGCAGAGAGCTGAGTGAGGCCGGAGTTGCGGAGCTCTATGTGGGAGAGCGTGGCGGCTCGATGGGGAATTGTGAGTGTCTGAACTCTGGGAACGAGAGTGTTGTAGCTCGATGCGGTCGTAGTCTGCTGTCTGTTCTGTGTCAATGCTGTAGAGTCTTGGATCAGTTAGAACTGTACACACCGAGTGCTACATGCTTGAGGTTGAAAAGGTGAGGTAAATCCAAAGCGTCTGTGCTGCAGTTATCTGACACACTGTGGAAATTGTACTGTTTGCTATTCTCTTATCGCTTGCTTATATGGTGACTACACCTCAGCTCCCTCCAATAAGATAGGAGGATGGAAGAACTGTTACCTGTTACCTGGAAAGGATTATAGCTTGTGTAGTTAGTGCTAATCAGTTATGCCATTAAGATGATGAGAGAATGGAGCAAGTATATGATTTACTCGCTCCAGATCCTTTACTGCTAGAATCCACTCAGTAAAACATCTAAACTACTGGGACCTACTAAAGAACCTAAATCTGTATTCGCTTGAGCGCAGGCGGGAGAGATACATAATAATCTATACGTGGAAAATATTAGAGGGGCTGGTCCCAAACCTGCACACACAAATAACACCACATGAGACCAGGAGGCATGGAAGGATGTGCAGAATACCCCAGTTGAAAAGCAGAGAAGCAACAGGTACTCCAAGAGAGAATTCTATCAACATCAGAGGCCCGAAACTGTTCAGCACGCTTCCGCTACACATAAGGGGCATAACTGGCCGACCACTCACAGTGTTCAAGAGAGAACTGGATCAGCACCTCCAAAGGATACCTGATCAACCAGGCTGTGATTCATATGTCAGGCTGCAAGCAGCCGCATCAAACAGCCTGGTTGACCAGTCCTGCAACGAGGAGACCTGGTTGACGACCGAGCCACGGGGACGCTAATTAAGCCCCAGAAAAACTCCAAGGTAAGGTAAGGTTGTTTGTCTCTGGGTAGGGGGGGTAGTTTTCATCACTGGCACGGGCACAGGGTACTGCACAGCTAGTTTTCACCTATAACAGTGGCCAGCTCTGTTCCGCCTGGGTACGTTGCCCTCTTGCGGGGTTTTTCTTTTGTTTTTTTTCTGCCTGGTTCGCTTCAGCTCTGGTTCCGTCTGCCCCTCCTAGTCCTTTCCCTTCTGTTGTTCATTTGGCCCCCCATCCCTTGCTTCGGTGCGCTGCCTTCCGTGGTGCAGGCGTCGTCTGCTTTGTTGAAGCTCTGTGCCGCTCCTGCGTGTTGTGGTTTCGCAGTTCTATGCTTCTTGCCTCACGTGTCGGCAGGCGGTGCTGGCTTCTTCCCTAGAATCTGCTTGGATCCTGGCTCTTTGGTTGTCTTCTTTTTGTTCCTTGCTGTTTGCTGAGTCTGCTGTGGTGCAGTACCTGCAGGCGGCCTTGGTTAGTTCTCAGCCAATGTCTGAGTTGTTGTTGCTCCGGGATGGCTCATGAGGGGGCCTTCCTGGAAAGGTTGTGCCTGGGCTCGGGGCTTTTTTCATCATGATAGGCCATTAGTGCCAGATTCGGGGCAGGCACAGCCTATGGTTCCGGCTGTTTCTGGGTGGCGCGGGGTTAGTTAGTCTAGTTCATTTATTATGCACCCCATACCCATCTTGTGGGCGGTAGTGGAAAGGGTTACAGAGGCACATAATGGGCTCAGGGACTGAACCCCACAATTCATTTAGCTCAGCAAGTTCCAATCTTGATGAGCTAGTTACAAAATTCAATATAAGTTGTCACATCAACAATGAGTTCGAGATTGACCTCAAGTACAGGTTCTAAATTAAGCAACTGACATATGTGGAGAGCTAGTGTCACAATTGATATGTTTGTCCTGCACACCGCCCCCCATCCAGTGGGCAGCGGTGGATAGGTTACAATCACTTGCAGGCGATGAGTCACAATAACGTGGCTGAAGTATGTTGACCAGACCACACACTAGAAATTGAAGAGACGACGACGTTTCGGTCCGTCCTGGACCATTCTCAAGTCGATTGTCTCAAGTCGGTTTACAATCACTTAGTTACTACCTACAGTTAGCAAACTGGGGATATTTGGCTAAAATTTCTGGTAGCAGATCATTTTGAATGAAATATTGACACATCGCTGGAACATTGGTTATAGAATTATCTCTAAATTCACGTATCTTTTCGCGGGGATTGCCCTGTTTGCCACTTAGGTTCTCACAAGACGCATCGGCCCTTTTGCGGTTCACCCCATTGACTGGTCGATGGAGGGGGGGGGGGGCAACTCGCCATGTTGCTTGCGCCTGGTCCCATGATTCGTGGGCTTTTCGGGTCGTTTCGTGCGGCCTGTGGTGGTGTTGGGGGTGGGGGTGGTCCTTTCCCCTTGGGGGGTTCGGGGCTGGCGAAGCAGACCTCTTCTCCTGTGCTCTGTCGGGTCATCTCGAAGTGGGTTCGCCTGGGCATGGTCGAAACAACAACGTCCCTCAGGTGGGTTTCCCGCCTGTTTCTGGTCTCAAAACGTGACTGCGCGGACCTCCGGTTTATTCTGGACTTGTCCCATCTGAACCCATGGGTTCATTGCCTCTCCTTCCGGATAACGACTCTGTCCCAGCTTCATTTTCTGTTGGAGCTGGGCACTTGGATGGTGTCCCTGGACCTCAAGAACGCGTATTGGCACGTCCCGGTTCATCCAAGGTTCAGGGACTGGCTCAGTTTTGTTGTGGGGCATCAAGGTTACCGCTTTCGTTGTCTTCCCTTCGGGTTAAATCTGGCACCTCGTGTTTTCACACACCTTCTATTCCTTACTTGGGTCGTGGTGTCCCGCCTGCATCTGTTAGGTGTTCGGCCTCTGGCCTACCTTGACGACTGGCTGGTTTGGGCTCCCAACCAGTCCACATGTTTGCTCGTCAGGGATTTGGTTCTTTCCCAGCTCGCTGGGTTCGGGTTCTTGGTGAACTGGAGGAAGTCCCATCTGGTTTCCCCCTCAGGTTCGATCTTGACTGGGTCTGGTTTGGGACGCTCACACCGCTTCCTTGTCTCTGCCTCCGGTGGCTCTGCTTTGCCTGTGGTCCCGCCTTCGTTTGTTTCTGAAGGGGTTTCCGGGTCACACAGTGGCTGCTCGAGAGCTTGTGCGGGAGCCTGAACTTTGCCACGATGGTCTACTCGCCGGGTCGGGTGTGGCTTCGTCGGCTGTTCTGGTTTCTTCGGGGATGTCCCTTCTGCCTCTCTTGCGACCGTTGAGTTCGGCTTCCGGGGACTTTGCGTCGGTTGCTGCGTCGCCAGCTTCCTCTTCGGGTTTGTGGATGAATTTGTCCATTCATCCACTTGTAAACCTCTATCATGTCACCCAGAACTCTTCAACTTTCCAGTGAATGCAATTTAAGCTTTGTTAATCTTTCTTCATATGAAAGATTTCTAATTTGGGGAATTAACTTAGTCATCCTACGCTGGACATGTTCAAGTGAATTTAAACATTGGAAAGGCGAAGAGCTAGGGGTGACATGATTGAGGTTTACAAGTGAATTACTGGATATAACAAAGGGGATATTAATAGAGTATTAAAAGTATCAACACAAGACAGAACACGAAACAATGGATATAAATTGGATAAGTTTAGATTTAGGAAAGACTTGGGTAAATGTTGTTGTTGTTGTCTTGCCTATGTGCTGAATTCTTTGAGGCTTGCGGTCCCCGGGTGGGCGTTTGGAGGCGTGGACGACATTGGTTTCTTTTAGGGCGTTCTGCTTTGTGTCTGGAGAGTTTCTCATGGGTGGGTTGGCCGTTTTCTTGGTTTTGTGGTGGATCGTCAGTTGTCTTCTGTCTGTAGGGATGGCGTTTCTGTTGACAATATCTTTCGGGACCCTTTCCTCCGTTTTGTGAGCTGTGGAGGGGAGGTTCCTGTAAAGTGGTCTGGTGGGGGGTATAGGTGTTGTGTTGGTTGTCTCTTCAGAGGTTGCGTGGCGTTTCACCTTCCTTCTTGTGATGTCTTCGGCGAAACCATTGGAGAAGCTTGTATCTACCATCTTCAGCTGTATCTGGCTCTGGTTGGCCCCCATTTATATTGTGCAGTTCAGTTTTGGTCGCCGTACTATGGAATGGATATGGGTTCGCTTGAACGTGGGATGGCTGGGTTGGTTCCCCAAATTGGAGGTCTTTCATGTGAGGAGGGATTAACAGAGCTTGGGTTGCGTTCGCTGGAGGGGCGAGGGGTTTGGGGGTGACATGATGGGGGTTTGCAAATGGATGAATGGACACAGCGAAGGGGATATTAATGGGGTATTGGGGGTATCAGCACGGGACAGAACGCGAAACAATGGGTGTGGGTTGGATAAGTTTAGATTTGGGAGAGACTTGGGTGAGTGCTGGTTCGGTGGCAGGGTTGTTGATTTGTGGAGCCAGTTGCCGTGTCGCGTGGAGGAGGTAGGGTCCCTCGATTGTTTCGGGCGCGGGTTGGACATGTATATGAGTGGGATTGGGTGGTTTTAGATAGGAGCTGCCTCGTATGAGCCAATAGGCCTTCTGCAGTTGCCTTTGTTCTTATGTTCTTATGTAAATACTGGTTCGGTAACAGGGTTGTTGATTTGTGGAACCAATTACCGCGTAACGTGGTGGAGGTGGGGTCCCTCGATTGTTTCAAGCGCGGGTTGGACATGTTTATGAGTGGGATTGGGTGGTTATAAATAAGAGCTGCCGCGTATGGGCCAATAGGCCTTCTGCAGTTACCTTTGTTCTTATGTTCTAATGTGCTATGACTTTTACTCGGAAGCATGTCGTTCTTCGTCCCTCTTTGTCGCTTTATGGTCATCTCATTGTGTACAGGGATTCCGCAAAGCTTTTGGGGTTAGTCTTTGACACTCGTTTGTCTTGGTCAGCCCATATCTCTTACCTCCGAGTTGAGTGCTCTAAGGCCCTTAACCTACTGAAGGTTTTGTCCCATACTTCTTGGGGAGCGGATAGGCGCACGCTCCTCTATTTGCACTCCTCTCTCGTCCTGTCTAAACTCGATTATGGTTGCCCTGCATACTCTTCTGCTTCTCCTTCTACTCTTCGCCGTCTTGATGCTTTGCACCATACTGGGTTGCGTCTCAGCTCTGGTGCCTTTCGTTCGACTTCTGCCCTCAGTTTGTATGTTGACACTGGCTTTCTCTCTCTTCAGGACCGCCGTGATCGCTACTGTCCTCGCTATCTTGCCCGGTCCTTACAACATCCTACCTCTCGCCTCTGTCGTGCTTTGACTTTTGCTCCTCCTGTGGTTCCTGTTCCTCTTCATCGTCTCCCACTTTCTGTCCGGTTATCTCGCTTGCAGGATTCTCTTTCTGTTCATATTTCTAATGTTTCTCCTCATATTGTTCCTTCCTTGCCTCCGTGGAGAGTCCCCCTTCCCAAGTTTTGTACGTCATTAACTTGTATTACTAAAGCCTTTACCACTCCTACAATTCTGAAAAGCCTCTTCCTTGAGCACTTTTCTTCGCACTCCCACTCTATTTCCATCTTTACCGATGGGTCTAAATCTGCGGACGGTGTAGGCTACTCTGTTGTTTTTCCTGACCGTACTTATATGTGTCGCCTCCCTTCGGAGGCTAGCGTCTTTACGGCGGAACTTTATGCTATTCTCTATGCTCTTCGTCTCTTGCTTTCTCATTCTCATTCCTCCTTTGTGGTTGTAGTTGACTCTCGTAGTGCCCTCATGGCTCTTGGGTCCTTTAATCTTGTCCACCCAGTGGTCATCGAGATTCAGCAATGGCTGTTTCTTATTTCTAGTAAATTTAAATCATTAGAGTTTTGCTGGGTTCCCAGCCATATTGGTGTTTCTTTCAATGAGCGTGCGGATGCTGCCGCTAAGGAAGCTATCCGTTCTTGTCCCATCTCCCGTAAAGGTACTCCTTATTCCGACTTTTATCCTGTTATTCATTCTTCCATCCTTGCCCGTTGGCAGGGTTGTTGGTCCTGTGGTTAGTAACAAGCTGCATACTCTCAAACGTAGTGTGTCCCCGTGGCCTTCCTCCTACCACCGTAACCAGTGGTGGGAAACTGCTTTGGCACGGCTGCAGGTTGGCCATACTCGCTTAACCCACGGTCACTTAATGGAGCGCCGCCCTGCTACTTATTGTCCGAATTGCGTTATCCCTCTTACAGTTGTGCATATCCTTGTTGAATGTCCTGACTTCCAGGACGAGCGTGTGTCTTGCTTTCCGACCGTCCCTCGCGGTCACTTGTCCCTCGATAGAATTCTAGGTGAATCGGATACTTTTGATATCGTTCGCCTTATGCGTTTTTGTTCTCGTATTGGCATTCTTGGTGATATTTAACGCCCTCTGATTATTTCGCACTTTGATGGTGCTACATAGCCTTCCCGGTTTGGTGCCTTCTATTGATAATTACCTTACCTTTCGTTTAATTCTATCCAAATAGTTTCTGTATGTAGCTCAGTTTTGATTCCCTCTTTGGGACTACATTTCAAATTCTCCCTAACATATATGGCTATTCCCCCTTCTCGTCTAATATATCTATCTGTGTGAAATAGTTTAAATCCATTTATCTGATATTCAGCTAATAGTTCTCTATTTTCTACATTCATCCACGTTTCGGTAAGCGCGATAATATCTATTTTTTTTGTGCAGACAAGAGCATTTAATTCGTTTATTTTATTTCTTAGACTTCTACTGTTAGTGTAATATACCCTAAGTGAATTGTTATTTTGAGGCCCTTCTCTTTCCCTGAGCATTTTACCAATTCCTTTCTCCCTCAAACACATACTTTTATTACCTCCTTCCTCCAAATCAATTCCCATACCACTATCTACTAACCGTTTAAACCCAAACACCTCTAACCACTGGTTCCAACGAGTTTGCAACAGCAACTACCCCAGCCCTCGATAGATGCACCCCGTCACGAGCATACATTCCATTTCTTCCATAGAAGTGTTCCCAGTTGTCTATGAAAGATATTGCATTTGATTTGCAATATCTTTCCAGCCGGCAATTGACACCAAGTGCCCTCGACATCCATTCATTTCCCACTCCCTTTCTTGGAAGAATGCCACATATGATCGGGATTCCTCCCACCCTAACTAATTCTATTGCTGTCTTGAATCTCTGTATTAGTTCCTCACTCCTAACTCGCCCAACATCATTACCCCCTGCACTAATACAAATAATGGGTTTGTTCCCATTTCCCGTCATAATATCTTTCATGTTTTCAACAATATCTCCAATTCCAGCTCCCGGATAGCAGACCCTTAACCTGTTCCCCTTATCTCTGGCACAAAACGTTCTGTCTAAATACCTCACCTGGGATTCTCCCACAACCAAAATTCGCTTCGTTCCTCCCTTTTCCTTTAGGGAACTTTGAGGGACCTGCGCTTCAGTGTTCCTCGTTGCTTTGCCTTTGCCTCTTCGTTGAACTACAGGTTCACCACAGCACTCGTCCTCTAACACATCAAATGCGTTAGAAGTCCTTAGGTTATTAGGTGTCGGTTTTGCCAAGGTCTTCTTAAGACCCCTGTCCTTTACAACTTGCCAAGACGAGGTCTTTTTAATACTGGTCGCCTCCTTTGTTTCTTCCTGATGTTGTTTCAGCAAACGTACCTCCTCCCGTAGCACATCCAGCTCTATCCTCAGATCTCCAACTAGATTGACCAGTTCCTTCACTAATCCTTCCATTATTGCTGTAATAATAATACTATAATCGGAGGTCCAGCTAACACAGATCATAATATGTTAGGGACAATTTGAAATGTAGTCTCAAAGAGGGAATCAAAACTGAGCCACACACAGAAACTATTTGGTTAGAATTAAACGAAAAAGCATATAATATTATAATAGGAGTTATATATAGGCCACCAAATTTAGACAGAATGGAAGCAAAGCATCTATGGGATGAAATATCTAGAGTGTCTAGATCTAACAGTATTTATGTCATGGGTGACTTTAACTTTAGTGGAATAAACTGGTTGAACAAAACAGGGAATAATGAAGCAGAAGATTTTCTAGAATTAATTGACGATTGCTTTCTTATGCAACATTAAGGAACCAACGCGGGGAAATAAAATTTTAGATTTAGAGTCAGGCGCAGACAGTCTCAGTGAGAGGGTGTGTTAGCTGGAGCTCCTGAGTGTTGTTATATTATCATAGCAATATGGAAGTTGTAGTGAAGGACCTGATGACTCTAGTTGGAGCCCTGAGGACAGAGTTGGACTCTCTACGGGAGGAGGTGCGTCAGCTGAAAGAACAACGAGAAGTAACGTAGGAGGAGACCAGTAGTAAAAAGACCTCGTCTTGGAAAGTTGTAAAGGACAGGGGCCTTAAGAAGACTTTGATAAAGCCGCCTTCAAACGCCATAGGAACTTCTAATTCATTTGACGTATTGGAGGACGAGTGCTGTGGTGAGACTGCGGATCGCGCAAAAGGGAAAGCAACGAAGAGCAAGGAAGCGCAGGCCCCTCAGAGAGTAAAAGAAGTACCTAAGCAAACTTTGTATGCTTTGTAAGCATTAGTATGCTTAACTCGATTCATACAGCTCTTGATAAAAAGGAGTTCCCTGTTGGGTTATTTGTGGACCTGCGTAAAGCTTTTGATACTGTCAACCACCATAACCTTCTTCTTAAATTACATCATTATGGAGTCAGAGGACACTCCCTACAATACCTCGAGTCCTACCTTACTGACAGGCTCCAATATGTTTCTGTGAATAATACAATTTCTCCCACCCTACCCATCAACATTGGTGTTCCTCAGGGCAGCATACTTGGCCCTCTCCTCTTTCTCATCTACATTAATGACCTTCCAAATGCCTCCCAACACCTCAAACCAATTCTATTTGCTGACGACACAACCTTCATGGACAGCTGGGAACACTTCTGTGGAAGAAATGAAATGTGTGCTCGTGATGGGGTGCATCTATCGAGAGCTGGGGTTGTTGCTGTTGCGAACTCGTTAGAAGAAGTGGTTAGAGGTGTTTGTTTGGGTTTAAACTGTTAGTAGATAGAGGTATGGGAATTGATTTTGAGGAAGGAGGTAATAAAAGTATGTGTTTGTGGGAGAAAGGAATTGGCAAAACGATCAGGGAAAGAGAAGGTCCGCAAAATAACAATTCACTTAGGGTATATTACACTAACAGTAGAAGTCTAAGAAATAAAATTAACGAATTAAATGCTCTTGTCTGCACAGAAAAATAGATATTATTGCACTTACCGAAACGTGGATGAATGTAGAAAATAGAGAACTATTAGCTGAATATCAAATATATGGATTTAAACTATTTCACACAGATAGATATATTAGACGAGGAGGTGGAGTAGCCATATATGTTAGGGACAATTTGAAATGTAGTCTCAAAAAGGGAATCAAAACAGAGCCACACACAGAAACTATTTGGATTGAATTAAACGAAAAAGCTAATAATATTATAATAGGAGTAATATATAGGCCACCAAATTTAGACAGAATGGAAGCAAAGCATCTATGGGATGAAATAGTGTTAGTGTTAACTAACAGGGAAATGCAAATTAATGACATCGAAATAGGGAGTGAGCTAGGGAGCAGTGATCACAAAGAAATCAGATTTAGCATAGAATGGAATAGACCAGTAGGAGAAAATTCTGTTAAAGTGCCAGATTTTCGAAAAGCTGATTTTAATAGCCTAAGAAATTTTTTGGGTCAAATTGATTGGAAAGTCTTGGGTATGGGGTGGGGGCCGGTCTTGGAGCGAGACATGAACCCAGCGATAAGTGACTTAAATGGGGATTTCGATGTGGATTCAATATATAACTTATTTAAGAATATTCTAAACAAAGCACAGGAACGTAGTATACCATACAAATTGAATAGATCGAATACTAATGACCCAAAGTGGATAACAAAGAATTTGAAGAACCTTATAGGTAAAAAGAGAGCTTGGTACAAAAGGATTAAAAATGGGGAGGTCACTTTAGAACAGGAATTCGTACAACTGGTTAGAAATGTTAAAAAAGAGATAAGGAAAGCAAAAAGAAACTATGAAGTTCGCATAGCAGGGCAAGCAAAGACAAATCCTAAAGGGTTTTTTCAGTTATATCGTACTAAGACTAGGGAAAGGATAGGTCCATTAAAAACTGAGACAGGTCAAATAACAGATAGTGATGAAGAGATGAGTAGTATTTTTAATAAATATTTTGTATCTGTATTTACTAAAGAGGAACTTAACAATATGCCTTCAGCCGAACAAGTCTATGTGGGTGGGGACGAGGACAGGTTGACTAGTTTAACAGTTACCAGGGAGGATGTAATTAAACAAATAGTAAAACTCAAACCAAACAAATCCCCAGGGCCGGATGAAGTGTTTGCCAGGGTGCTTAAAGAATGCAAAGAGGAGCTTTCCGAGCCACTGTCAACCATATTTAATAAATCAATAGAGTCAGGCAGAGTGCCAGAGTTTTGGAAAGTTGCTAATGTGATACCAGTTTTTAAGAAAGGAGATAGATCACTTGCGTCTAACTATCGACCAATTAGCCTAACGTCTATTGTGGGAAAGTTACTCGAATCCATAATAGCAAATAAAATTCGTCTTCATCTTGAAAAACATAAATTAATAATTGAGTCGCAACATGGTTTTATAAATGGCCGTTCATGTTTGACAAATTTGTTATCTTTTTATTCTAGCATTGTTGAGGCAGTTGATAGTGGTAAGGATTGCGATGTTGTGTACCTTGACTTTGGCAAAGCTTTTGGTGCAGTGCCGCATGAGGGACTGATTGGGGAGATGGAGTCTTGTGGTATTGGGGGTGCTGTATTGGGCTGGATTGGGGCATGGCTGTGCCGGGGGAGGCGGGGAGTTGGTGTGGATGGAGTCGGGTCGGAGTGGGAGGGTGTTGTGGGTGGGGTGCCTCAGGGCTCTGTCCTGGGACCTCTGTTGTTTATAATATATATGAGTGATTTGGATTCAGGTTTGAGTAGCAACATTTGCAGGTTTGCCGATGGTGCGGGGGTCGGTAGGGGAATTAATTCGGAGGAGGACTCACTATCACTTCAAGTTGATCTAGATAGGGTTTTGAAATGGTCAAAGGATTGGCAGATGCAGTTTAATGCTGATAAATGTAAAGTTCTGAGGTTAGGTAATGATGATAGAGTTACAAGATACGAGCTAGATGGTGTTGAGATTGCGAAGTCGGATTGCGAAAGGGATCTGGGAGTTATGATTAGTAAGAATTTAAAACAAAAGGATCAATGCATAAATGTTCGTAATAAGGCAAATCGGACACTTGGATTTATTAATCGCAGCGTTAGTAACAAGACACCTGGTGTGGTTCTCAAGCTATATCTTGCTCTAGTTAGGCCCCATTTAGATTATGCAGTTCAGTTTTGGTCGCCATATTATAGAATGGATATAAATTCACTTGAACGTGTCCAGCGTAGGATGACTAAGTTAATTCCCCAAATTAGAAATCTTTCATATGAAGAAAGATTAACAAAGCTTAAGTTGCATTCACTGGAAAGGCGAAGAGTTAGGGGCGACATGATAGAGGTTTACAAGTGGGTGAATGGACATAACAAGGGGGATATTAATAGGGTATTAAAAGTATCAACACAGGACAGAACACGAAACAATGGGTATAAATTGGATAAGTTTAGATTTAGGAAAGACTTGGGTAAATACTGGTTCAGTAACAGGGTTGTAGATTTGTGGAACCAATTGCCGCGTAACGTGGTGGAGGTGGGGACCCTCGATTGTTTCAAGCGCGGGTTGGACAAGTATATGAGTGGGATTGGGTGGTTATAGAATAGGAGCTGCCTCGTATGGGCCAATAGGCCTTCTGCAGTTACCTTTGTTCTTATGTTCTTATTTACTCCAGTCCTGACCCTCTTGCTCTAAATGCCACAGTAAATACTGAGCTAAATAAAGTCCATCTTTGGCTAACTGCCAACAAACTCACCCTTAACATTGACAAAACTTTCTATATTCTGTTTGGCAATAAATCCTCTAGTCATATAAATCTCAAAATAAACAATACCCAAATTTGTAACAAATTAGATGGCAAATTCCTTGGCATTCTCATTGACCACAAGCTGAATTTCCAGGGACACATTCTAAATATATCAAAAAAAGTTTCAAAAACTGTGGGCATTCTTTCTAAGATCAGATATTATGTACCACGCCCTGCCCTGGTGACTCTCTATTACTCCCTTATCTATCCTTATCTCAACTATGGTATTTGTGCTTGGGGTTCTACTACCCAAAATCACTTACGTCCTCTAATTACCCAACACAAAGCTGCTATTAGAACAATATCCAACTCTGGCCCCAGACATCACTCGGTACCCCTACTCAAATCTCTGAATATGTTAGATATTAAGTCACTGCACATTCTCTCATGTGTATTATACATATATAAAACGCTAAACTATAATGCCAATCCTGATCTTAAAAGCTTCATAGAAGGTTGTAACAGAACCCATGAGCACCACACCAGAAATAAATACAGTTTTGATATTCCTAGAGTACGTCTTAATCAAACTAGAAATGCTCTGCAAATCTAGGGGCCCAGAATGTGGAATGACCTTCCCAACCATGTTAAAGACTGTACCTCTCTCAACCAGTTTAAGATAAAAACTAAACACTACCTAATAAATTCCCTGTAATCTACCTCACTCCTCTATTGTCAACCCATGTCTGTTATTTTCTTTTTTTTTTTTTTTTAATCAACACTGTTTGTCAACCTATTGTATTTGTGCTGCTTTTTCAGTCATGTTCCCCCTTTTTTTATCTTTATTTGTATTTGTTCTCAACACTTTTTATTCTTTATGCTCAATTAGTATTAAGTTCTAGATATTTATGTTTTTCTTGCCCGAAACGCATTGCGTAATAGTGGCTTTAGGCATTGTATGTACTAGCTCTATCTATATATCAATCCATTAATGTAACATCACTTGTATGTATATACCTTACCTGAATAAACATCTGAATCTGAAATCTTTAGTTGTGGGAGATTCCCAGATAAGGTATTTGGATAGAACGTTTTGTGCTAGAGATAGGGGGAACAGGTTAAGGGTTTGCTGTCCCGGAGCTGGCATTGGTGATATTATAAACAACATGAATGATATTATGGCTGGAAATGGGAACAATAACGTTATTTGCATTAGCGCGGGAGGAAATGATGTTGGTCGAGTTAGGAGTGAGGAACTGATTCAGAGGTATAAAACAGCCATAGAATTAGGAGCAAGGGAGGAATCCCGATCATATGTGGCATTCTTCCAAGAAAGGGAGTGGGAAATGAATGGATGTCGAGGGCACTTGTGTCAATTGCCGGCTGCAAAGATATTGCAAATCAAATGCAATATCTTTCATAGACAACTGGGAACACTTCTTCTATGGAAGAAATGAAATGTATGCTCGTGATGGGGTGCATCTATCGAGGGCTGGGGTTGTTGCTGTTGCGAACTCGTTGGAACTAGTGGTTAGAGGTGTTTGTTTGGGTTTAAACTGTTAGTAGATAGTGGTATGGGAATTGATTTGGAGGAAGGAGGTAATAAAAGTATGTGTTCGTGGGAGAAAAGAATTGGCAAAATGATCAGAGAAAGAAAAGGGCCTCAAAATAACAATTCACTTAGGGTATATTACACTAACAGTAGAAGTCTAAGAAATAAAATTAATGAATTAAATGCTCTTGTCTGCACAGAAAAAATAGATATTATTGCACTTACCGAAACGTGGATGAACGTAGAAAATAGAGAACTATTAGCTGAATATCAGATAAATGGATTTAAACTATTTCACACAGATAGATATATTAGACGAGGAGGGGGAGTAGCCATTTATGTTAGGGACAATTTGAAATGTAGTCTCAAAGAGGGAATCAAAACTGAGCCACACACAGAAACTATTTGGATAGAATTAAACGAAAAAGCAAATAATATTATAATAGGAGTAATATATAGGCCACCAAATTTAGACAGAATGGAAGCAAAGCATCTATGGGATGAAATATCTAGAGCATCTAGATCTAACAGTATTTATGTCATGGGTGACTTTAATTTTAGCGGAATAAACTGGTTGAACAAAACAGGGAATAGTGAAGCAGAAGATTTTCTAGAATTAATTGACGATTGCTTTCTTACGCAACACATTAAGGAACCAACACGGGAAAATAATATTTTAGATTTAGTGTTAACTAACAGGGAAACACAAATTAATGACATCGAAATAGGGAGTGAGCTAGGGAACAGTGATCACAAAGTAATCAGATTTAGCATAGAATGGAATAGACCAGTAGGAGAAAATTCTGTTAAAGTGCCAGATTTTCGAAAAGCTGATTTTAATAGCCTAAGAAATTTATTGGGTCAAATAGATTGGAAAGTCTTGGGTATGGGGTGTGGGCCGGTCTTGGAGCGAGACATGAACCCAGCGACAGGTGACGTAAAAGGGGATTTCGATGTGGATTCAATATATAACTTATTTAAGAATATTCTAAACAAAGCACAGGAACGTAGTATACCATATAAATTGAATAGATCGAATACTAATGACCCAAAGTGGATAACAAATAATTTAAAGAACCTTATAGGTAAAAAGAGAGCTTGGTACAAAAGGATTAAGAATGGGGAAGTCAGGTTAGAACAGGAATCAGATTCAGATTCAGATTCAGATTCAGATGTTTATTCAGGTAAGGTATATACATACAAGTGATGTTACATTAATGGATTGATATATAGATAGAGCTAGTACATACAATGCCTAAAGCCACTATTACGCAATGCGTTTCGGGCAAGAAAAACATTAATATCTAGAACTTAATACTAATTGAGCATAAAGAATAAAAGATGTTGAGAACAAATACAAATAAAGATAAAAAAAAAAGGGGAACATGACTGAAAAAGCAGCACAAATACAATAGGTTGACAAACAGTGTTGATTAAAAAAAAAAGAAAAAAAAAAGAAAAGAAAAAAGAAAATAGAAAAAAAAAAAGAAAAAAAAAAAAGAAAAAGAAAATAACAGACATGGGTTGACAATAGAGGAGTGAGGTATGTTACAGGGAATTTATTAGGTAGTGTTTAGTTTTTATCTTAAACTGGTTGAGAGAGGTACAGTCTTTAACATGGTTGGGAAGGTCATTCCACATTCTGGGCCCCTTGATTTGTAGAGCATTTCTAGTTTGATTAAGTCGTACTCTTGGAATATCAAAACTGTATTTATTTCTGGTGTGGTGCTCATGGGTTCTGTTACAACCTTCTATGAAGCTTTTAAGATCAGGATTGGCATTATAGTTTAGCGTTTTATATATGTATAATACACATGAGAGAATGTGCAGTGACTTAATATCTAACATATTAAGAGATTTGAGTAGGGGTACCGAGTGATGTCTGGGGCCAGAGTTGGATATTGTTCTAATAGCGGCTTTGTGTTGGGTAATTAGAGGACGTAAGTGATTTTGGGTAGTAGAACCCCAAGCACAAATACCATAGTTGAGATAAGGATAGATAAGGGAGTAATAGAGAGTCACCAGAGCAGGGCGTGGTACATAATATCTGATCTTAGAAAGAATGCCCACAGTTTTTGAAACTTTTTTTGATATATTTAGAATGTGTCCCTGGAAATTCAGCTTGTGGTCAATGAGAATGCCAAGGAATTTGCCATCTAATTTGTTACAAATTTGGGTATTGTTTATTTTGAGATTTATAAGACTAGAGGATTTATTGCCAAACAGAATATAGAAGGTTTTGTCAATGTTAAGGGTGAGTTTGTTGGCAGTTAGCCAAAGATGGACTTTATTTAGCTCAGTATTTACTGTGGCATTTAGAGCAAGAGGGTCAGGACTGGAGTAAATGAAGGTTGTGTCGTCAGCAAATAGAATTGGTTTGAGGTGTTGGGAGGCATTTGGAAGGTCATTAATGTAGATGAGAAAGAGGAGAGGGCCAAGTATGCTGCCCTGAGGAACACCAATGTTGATGGGTAGGGTGGGAGAAATTGTATTATTCACAGAAACATATTGGAGCCTGTCAGTAAGGTAGGACTCGAGGTATTGTAGGGAGTGTCCTCTGACTCCATAATGATGTAATTTAAGAAGAAGGTTTTGGTGGTTGACAGTATCAAAAGCTTTACGCAGGTCCACAAATAACCCAACAGGGAGCTCCTTTTTATCAAGAGCTGTATGAATCGAGTTAAGCATACTAATAAGTGCATCGTTAGTGCTTTTTTTGGGTCTGAAGCCATATTGGCAAGGGCTAAGTATATTGAGTTTGGCTAGATATGAGTAAAGCTGCTTGTATATAAGTTTTTCAAAAATTTTTGACAAGTTTGGCAGGATTGATATAGGTCTGTAGTTGTTAACATCTGTGGGGTCACCACATTTGTGGACAGGCGTTACTCTCGCTTTTTTTAGAATATCTGGAAAGGTTTGGAGTTCAAGTGACTTGTTGAACATAAGAACATAAGAACATAAGAACAAAGGTAACTGCAGAAGGCCTATTGGCCCATACGAGGCAGCTCCTATTCTATAACCACCCAATCCCACTCATATACTTGTCCAACCCGTGCTTGAAACAATCGAGGGACCCCACCTGCACAATGTTACGCGGTAATTGGTTCCACAAATCAACAACCCTGTTACTGAACCAGTATTTACCCAAGTCTTTCCTAAATCTAAACTTATCCAATTTATACCCATTGTTTCGTGTTCTGTCCTGTGTTGATACTTTTAATGCCCTATTAATATCCCCCCGGTTATGTCCATTCATCCACTTGTAAACCTCTATCATGTCACCCCTAACTCTTCGCCTTTCCAGTGAATGCAACTTAAGCTTTGTTAATCTTTCTTCATATGAAAGATTTCTAATTTGGGGAATTAACTTAGTCATCCTACGCTGGACACGTTCAAGTGAATTTATATCCATTCTATAATATGGCGACCAAAACTGAACTGCATAATCTAAATGGGGCCTAACTAGAGCAAGATATAGCTTGAGAACCACACCAGGTGTCTTGTTACTAACGCTGCGATTAATAAATCCAAGTGTCCGATTTGCCTTATTACGAACATTTATGCATTGATCCTTTTGTTTTAAATTCTTACTAATCATAACTCCCAGATCCCTTTCGCAATCCGACTTCGCAATCACAACACCATCTAGCTCGTATCTTGTAACTCTATCATCATTACCTAACCTCAGAACTTTACATTTATCAGCATTAAACTGCATCTGCCAATCCTTTGACCATTTCAAAACCCTATCTAGATCAACTTTGAAGAACCTTATAGGTAAAAAGAGAGCTTGGTACAAAAGGATTAAAAATGGGGAGGTCACTTTAGAACAGGAATTCGTACAACTGGTTAGAAATGTTAAAAAAGAGATAAGGAAAGCAAAAAGAAACTATGAAGTTCGCATAGCAGGGCAAGCAAAGACAAATCCTAAAGGGTTTTTTCAGTTATATCGTACTAAGACTAGGGAAAGGATAGGTCCATTAAAAACTGAGACAGGTCAAATAACAGATAGTGATGAAGAGATGAGTAGTATTTTTAATAAATATTTTGTATCTGTATTTACTAAAGAGGAACTTAACAATATGCCTTCAGCCGAACAAGTCTATGTGGGTGGGGACGAGGACAGGTTGACGAGTTTAGCAGTTACCAGGGAGGATGTTCTTAAACAAATAGTAAAACTCAAACCAAACAAATCCCCAGGGCCGGATGAAGTGTTTGCTAGGGTGCTTAAAGAATGCAAAGAGGAGCTTTGTGACCCACTGTCAACCATATTTAATAAATCAATAGAGTCAGGCAGAGTGCCAGAGTTTTGGAAAGTTGCTAATGTGATACCAGTTTTTAAGAAAGGAGATAGATCACTTGCGTCTAACTATCGACCAATTAGCCTAACGTCTATTGTGGGAAAGTTACTCGAATCTATAATAGCAAATAAAATTCGTCTTCATCTTGAAAAACATAAATTAATAATTGAGTCGCAACATGGATTTATAAATGGCCGTTCATGTTTAACAAATTTGTTATCTTTTTATTCTAGCATTGTTGAGGCAGTTGATAGTGGTAAGGATTGCGATGTTGTATACCTTGACTTTAGCAAAGCTTTTGATACAGTGCCACATGAAAGACTGATTAAAAAAATAGAGTCTCATGGTATTGGGGGTGCTATATTAAGCTGGATTAGGGCATGGCTATACCAAAGGAAACAGAGAGTTAGTATAAATGGAATCAAGTCAGAGTGGGAAAATGTTGTAAGTGGAGTGCCTCAAGGCTCTGTCCTGGGACCTCTGTTGTTTATAATATATATAAATGATTTAGATTCAGGTTTGAGTAGCAACATTTGCAAATTTGCCGATGATACGAAAATCGGTAGGAAAATTAATTCGGAGGAGGACTCACTATCACTTCAAGTTGATCTAGATAGGGTTTTGAAATGGTCAAAGGATTGGCAGATGCAGTTTAATGCTGATAAATGTAAAGTTCTGAGGTTAGGTAATGATGATAGAGTTACAAGATACGAGCTAGATGGTGTTGTGATTGCGAAGTCGGATTGCGAAAGGGATCTGGGAGTTATGATTAGTAAGAATTTAAAACAAAAGGATCAATGCATAAATGTTCGTAATAAGGCAAATCGGACACTTGGATTTATTAATCGCAGCGTTAGTAACAAGACACCTGGTGTGGTTCTCAAGCTATATCTTGCTCTAGTTAGGCCCCATTTAGATTATGCAGTTCAGTTTTGGTCGCCATATTATAGAATGGATATAAATTCACTTGAACGTGTCCAGCGTAGGATGACTAAGTTAATTCCCCAAATTAGAAATCTTTCATATGAAGAAAGATTAACAAAGCTTAAGTTGCATTCACTGGAAAGGCGAAGAGTTAGGGGTGACATGATAGAGGTTTACAAGTGGATGAATGGACATAACCGGGGGGATATTAATAGGGTATTAAAAGTATCAACACAGGACAGAACACGAAACAATGGATATAAATTGGATAAGTTTAGATTTAGGAAAGACTTGGGTAAATACTGGTTCAGTAACAGGGTTGTTGATTTGTGGAACCAATTGCCGCGTAACATTGTGGAGGTGGGGTCCCTCGATTGTTTCAAGCACGGGTTGGACAAGTATATGAGTGGGATTGGGTGGTTATAGAATAGGAGCTGCCTCGTATGGGCCAATAGGCCTTCTGCAGTTACCTTTGTTCTTATGTTCTTATGTTCTTATGTTAACTTGAAGTGATAGTGAGTCCTCCTCCGAATTAATTTCCCTACCGATTTTCGTATCATCGGCAAATTTGCAAATGTTGCTACTCAAACCAGCTACTTTGCTCTTCAGCTACTACTGAAGAGCAAAGCAATAGCAGGGGCTAAAGATCTGGAGGCTTTTTTGTAAATTAAAGTTGGTATCTCCTCAAGGGCACCAGACTTGGTTTTAAGGGAAAGGATTATCTCATTGACGTCAGTGGAGTTAATAGGCTTTAGGTACAGAGACTGTGGATAGTTACCTGTAAGATAGTCCTTAATGTCAGTACTGGAAGATGGAATATCATTTGCAAGGGATGAACCAATGGAAGAGAAGAACCTATTGAACTCAATAGCAGAATCAGAGGCTGAAAGCTGACCATCGTTATTAGACAGGAGAGTCGGTTTGTTATTTAAAGATTTCTTTGATCCCAATATTTGTGAAATTGTGCTCCAAGTTTGTTTAATGTTGCTCTTTATTTGAGTAAATTTATCTTCGTAGTAATTAGTTTTGGCTCGTCTAATTATCTTAGTTAGCAATAATGAGTAATTCTTTGAGAATTCTTTGGAGACAATTCCTAACCTATACTTCTTCTCAAGGTCGTGTTTTTTGTTAATGGATTTCAGTATTCCCTTTGTAAGCCAAGGATTGTTAAGCCTTTTGCTTGTGACTTGTTTTGTAAGCCTAGGACAGTGGGTGTTATAAAGGCTAAGAGTTGTTTGTAGAAAAGATTGCACTGCTAGGTTGATGTCCCCTATGTTACCTAATCCATACAACGGGTTAGAAATGTTAAAAAAGAGATTAGGAAAGCAAAAAGAAACTATGAAGTTCGCATAGCAGAGCAAGCAAAGTCAAATCCTAAAGGGTTTTTTCAGTTATATCGAACTAAGACTAGGGAAAGGATAGGTCCATTAAAATCTGAGACAGGTCAAATAACGGATAATGACAAGGAGATGAGTAGTATTTTTAACAAATATTTTATATCTGTATTTACTAAATAAGAACTTAACAATATGCCTTCAGCCGAACAAGTCTATGTGGGTGGGGATGAGGACAGATTGACTAGTTTAACAGTTACCAGGGAGGATGTAATTAAACAATTAGAAAAACTTAAACCAAACAAATCCCCAGGGCCGGATGAAGTGTTTGCCAGGGTGCTGAAAGAATGCAAAGAGCAGCTTTCCGAGCCACTGTCTACCATATTTAATAAATCAATAGAGTCAGGCAGAGTGCCAGAGTCATGGAAGGTAGCTAATTTGGTACCAATTTTTAAGAAAGGAGAACATAAGAACATAAGAACATAAGAACAAAGGTAACTGCAGAAGGCCTATTGGCCCATACGAGGCAGCTCCTATTCTATAACCACCCAATCCCACTCATATACTTGTCCAACCCGTGCTTGAAACAATCGAGGGACCCCACCTCCACAATGTTACGCGGCAATTGGTTCCACAAATCAACAACCCTGTTACTGAACCAGTATTTACCCAAGTCTTTCCTAAATCTAAACTTATCCAATTTATATCCATTGTTTCGTGTTCTGTCCTGTGTTGATACTTTTAATACCCTATTAATATCCCCCCGGTTATGACCATTCATCCACTTGTAAACCTCTATCATGTCACCCCTAACTCTTCGCCTTTCCAGTGAATGCAACTTAAGCTTTGTTAATCTTTCTTCATATGAAAGATTTCTAATTTGGGGAATTAACTTAGTCATCCTACGCTGGACACGTTCAAGTGAATTTATATCCATTCTATAATATGGCGACCAAAACTGAACTGCATAATCTAAATGGGGCCTAACTAGAGCAAGATATAGCTTGAGAACCACACCAGGTGTCTTGTTACTAACGCTGCGATTAATAAATCCAAGTGTCCGATTTGCCTTATTACGAACATTTATGCATTGATCCTTTTGTTTTAAATTCTTACTAATCATAACTCCCAGATCCCTTTCGCAATCCGACTTCGCAATCACAACACCATCTAGCTCGTATCTTGTAACTCTATCATCATTACCTAACCTCAGAACTTTACATTTATCAGCATTAAACTGCATCTGCCAATCCTTTGACCATTTCAAAACCCTATCTAGATCAACTTGAAGTGATAGTGAGTCCTCCTCCGAATTAATTTCCCTACCGATTTTCGTATCATCGGCAAATTTGCAAATGTTGCTACTCAAACCTGAATCTAAATCATTTATATATATTATAAACAACAGAGGTCCCAGGACAGAGCCTTGAGGCACTCCGCTTACAACATTTTCCCACTCTGACTTGATTCCATTTATACTAACTCTCTGTTTCCTTTGGTATAGCCATGCCCTAATCCAGCTTAATATAGCACCCCCAATACCATGAGACTCTATCTTTTTAATCAGTCTTTCATGTGGCACTGTATCAAAAGCTTTGCTAAAGTCAAGGTATACAACATCGCAATCCTTACCACTATCAACTGCCTCAACAATGCTAGAATAAAAAGATAACAAATTTGTTAAACATGAACGGCCATTTATAAAACCATGTTGAGACTCAATTATTAATTTATGTTTTTCAAGATGAAGACGAATTTTATTTGCTATTATAGATTCGAGTAACTTTCCCACAATAGACGTTAGGCTAATTGGTCGATAGTTAGACGCAAGTGATCTATCTCCTTTCTTAAAAACTGGTATCACATTAGCAACTTTCCAAAACTCTGGCACTCTGCCTGACTCTATTGATTTATTAAATATGGTTGACAGTGGGTCACAAAGCTCCTCTTTGCATTCTTTAAGCACCCTGGCAAACACTTCATCCGGCCCTGGGGATTTGTTTGGTTTGAGTTTTACTATTTGTTTAAGAACATCCTCCCTGGTAACTGCTAAACTCGTCAACCTGTCCTCGTCCCCACCCACATAGACTTGTTCAGCTGAAGGCATATTGTTAAGTTCCTCTTTAGTAAATACAGATACAAAATATTTATTAAAAATACTACTCATCTCTTCATCACTATCTGTTATTTGACCTGTATCAGTTTTTAATGGACCTATCCTTTCCCTAGTCTTAGTACGATATAACTGAAAAAACCCTTTAGGATTTGTCTTTGCTTGCCCTGCTATGCGAACTTCATAGTTTCTTTTTGCTTTCCTTATCTCTTTTTTAACATTTCTAACCAGTTGTACGAATTCCTGTTCTAAAGTGACCTCCCCATTTTTAATCCTTTTGTACCAAGCTCTCTTTTTACCTATAAGGTTCTTCAAATTCTTTGTTATCCACTTTGGGTCATTAGTATTCGATCTATTCAATTTGTATGGTATACTACGTTCCTGTGCTTTGTTTAGAATATTCTTAAATAAGTTATATATTGAATCCACATCGAAATCCCCATTTAAGATAGATCACTTGCGTCAAACTATCGGCCAATTAGCCTAACGTCTATTGTGGGAAAGTTACTTGAATCAATAATTGCAAATACAATTCGTCTCCATCTTGAAAAACATAAATTAATAAATGAGTCGCAACATGGTTTCACAAATGGCCGTTCATGTTTAACAAATTTGCTAACTTTTTATTCCAGCAAAGTTGAGGCAGTTGATAGTGGTAAGGATTGTGATGTTGTGTACCTTGACTTTAGCAAAGCTTTTGATACAGTACCACATGAAAGACTGATTAAAAAAATAGAGTCTCATGGTATTGGGGGTGCTATATTAACTTGGATTAGGGCATGGCTATTCCAAAGGAAACAGAGAGTTAGTATAAATGGGGTTAAGTCAGAGTGGGATAATGTTGTTAGTGGAGTACCTCAGGGCTCTGTCCTGGGACCTCTGTTGTTTATAATATATATAAATGATTTAGATTCAGGTTTGAGTAGCAACATTTGCAAATTTGCCGATGATACGAAAATCGGTAGGGAAATTAATTCGGAGGAGGACTCACTATCACTTCAAGTTGATCTAGATAGGGTTTTGAAATGGTCAAATGATTGGCAAATGCAGTTTAATGCTGATAAATGTAAAGTTCTGAGGCTAGGTAATGATGATAGAGTTACAAGATACGAGCTAGATGGTGTTGAGATTGCGAAGTCGGATTGCGAAAGGAATCTGGGAGTTATGATTAGTAAGAATTTAAAACAAAAGGATCAATGCATGAATGTTCGTAATAAGGCGAATAGGACACTGGGATTTATTAATCGAAGCGTTAGTAACAAGACACCTGGTGTGGTTCTTAAGCTATATCTTGCTCTGGTTAGGCCCCATTTAGATTATGCAGTTCAGTTTTGGTCACCGTATTATAGAATGGATATAAATTCACTTGAACGTGTCCAATGTAGGATGACTAAGTTAATTCCCCAAATTAGAAATCTTTCATAAGAACATAAGAACATAAGAACATAAGAACAAAGGTAACTGCAGAAGGCCTATTGGCCCATACGAGGCAGCTCCTATTCTATAACCACCCAATCCCACTCATATACTTGTCCAACCCGCGCATGAAACAATCGAGGGACCCCACCTCCACCACGTTACGCGGCAATTGGTTCCACAAATCTACAACCCTGTTACTGAACCAGTATTTACCCAAGTCTTTCCTAAATCTAAACTTATCCAATTTATACCCATTGTTTCGTGTTCTGTCCTGTGTTGATACTTTTAATACCCTATTAATATCCCCCTTGTTATGTCCATTCACCCACTTGTAAACCTCTATCATGTCGCCCCTAACTCTTCGCCTTTCCAGTGAATGCAACTTAAGCTTTGTTAATCTTTCTTCATATGAAAGATTTCTTATTTGGGGAATTAACTTAGTCATCCTACGCTGGACACGTTCAAGTGAATTTATATCCATTCTATAATATGGCGACCAAAACTGAACTGCATAATCTAAATGGGGCCTAACTAGAGCAAGATATAGCTTGAGATTGGCATTTAGGAAATTTAGGATTGGCAGATTGGCATCTGCCAATCCTTTGACCATTTCAAAACCCTCAATATGAATAAACCCTTTCATATGAAGAAAGATTAACAAAGCTTAAGTTGCATTCACTGCATGGAAAGGCGAAGAGTTAGGGGTGACATGATAGAGGTTTACAAGTGGATGAATGGACATAACAGGGGGGATATTAATATGGTATTAAAAATATCAACACAAGACAGAACACGAAACAATGGGTATAAATTGGATAAGTTTAGATTTAGGAAAGACTTGGGTAAATACTGGTTCAGTAACAGGGTTGTTGACTTGTGGAACCAATTGCCGCGTAACGTGGTGGAGGTGGTGTCCCTCGATTGTTTCAAGCGCGGGTTGGACAAGTATATGAGTGGGATTGGGTGGTTATAGAATAGGAGCTGCTTCGTATGGGCCAATAAGCCTTCTGCAGTTACCTTTGTTCTTATGTTCTAATATGACTGGGATTGGGTGGTTATAGATAGGAGCTGCCTCGTATGGGCCAATAGGACTTCTGCAGTTACCTTTGTTCTTATGTTCTTATGTTCAAATAGATTGGAAAGTCTTGGGTATGGGGTGTGGGCCGGTCTTGGAGCGAGACATGAACCCAGCGATAGGTGATGTCAAAGGGGATTTCGATGTGGATTTAATATATAACTTATTTAAGAATATTCTAAACAAAGCACAGGAACGTAGTATACCATACAAATTGAATAGATCGAATACTAATGACCCAAAGTGGATAACAAATAATTTAAAGAGCCTTATAGGTAAAAAGAGAGCTTGGTACAAAAGGATTATGAATGGGGAAGTCAGTTTAGAACAGGAATTCGTACAACTGGTTAGAAATGTTAAAAAAGAGATTACGAAAGCAAAAAGAAACTATGACGTTCGCATAGCAGGGCAAGCAAAGTCAAATCCTAAAGTTTTTTTTCAGTTATATCGAACTAAGACTAGGGAAAGGATAGGTCCATTAAAATCTGAGACAGGTCAAATAACGGATAATGACAAGGAGATGAGTAGTATTTTTATCAAATATTTTATATCTGTATTTACTAAAGAAGAACTTAACAATATGCCTTCAGCCGAACAAGTCTATGTGGGTGGGGATGAGGACAGATTGACTAGTTTAGCAGTTACCAGGGAGGATGTAATTAAACAATTAGAAAAACTTAAACCAAACAAATCCCCAGGGCCGGATGAAGTGTTTGCCAGGGTGCTGAAAGAATGCAAAGAGCAGCTTTCCGAGCCACTGTCTACCATATTTAATAAATCAATGTTGCAATATGGAAGTTGTAGTTAAGGACCTGGTGACTCTAGTGGGAGCCCTTTAGTTATATTATCATAGCAATATGGAAGTTGTAGTGAAGGACCTGGTGACTCTAGTGGGAGCCCTGAGGACAGAGTTGGACTCTCTGCGGGAGGAGGTGCGTCAGCTTAAAAAACAACGAGAAGTAACGAAGGAGGAGACCAGCAGTAAAGGGACCTCGTCTTGGAGAGTTGCGAAAGACAGGGGCCTTAAGAAGACTTTGATAAAGCCGCCTTCAAACGTCATAGCAACTTCAAATTCATTTGACGTTTTGGAGGACGAGTGCTGTGGAGAGACTGTGGATCGCGCAAAAGGGAAAGCAACGAAGAGAAAGGAAGCGCAGGCCCCTCAGAAAGTAAAGGAAGTACCTAAGCAAACATTAGTTGTGGGAGATTCCCAGATAAGGTATTTGGATAGAACGTTTTGTGCTAGAGATAGGGGGAACAGGTTAAGGGTTTGCTATCCCGGAGCTGGCATTGGTGATATTATAAACAACATGAATGATATTATGGCTGGTAATGGGAACAATCCCATTATTTGCATTAGCGTGGGAGGAAATGATGTTGGTCGAGTCAGGAGTGAGGAACTGATTCAGAGGTATAAAACAGCCATAGAGTTAGTTAGGAGCAAGGGAGGAATCCCGATCATATGTGGCATTCTTCCAAGAAAGGGAGTGGGAAATGAATGGATATCGAGGGCACTTGGTGTCAATTGCCGGCTGGAAAGATATTGCAAATCAAATGCAATATCTTTCATAGACAACTGGGAACACTTCTATGGAAGAAATGAAATGTATGCTCGTGATGGGGTGCATCTATCGAGAGCTGGGGTTGTTGCTGTTGCGAACTCGCTAGAAGAAGTGGTTAGAGGTGTTTGTTTGGGTTTAAACTGTTAGTAGATAGAGGTATGGGAATTGATTTGGAGGAAGGAGGTAATAAAAGTATGTGTTTGTGGGAGAAAGGAATTGGCAAAACGATCAGGGAAAGAGAAGGTCCGCAAAATAACAATTCACTTAGGGTATATTACACTAACAGTAGAAGTCTAAGAAATAAAATTAACGAATTAAATGCTCTTGTCTGCACAGAAAAAATAGATATTATTGCACTTACCGAAACGTGGATGAATGTAGAAAATAGAGAACTATTAGCTGAATATCAAATATATGGATTTAAACTATTTCACACAGATAGATATATTAGACGAGGAGGTGGAGTAGCCATATATGTTAGGGACAATTTGAAATGTAGTCTCAAAGAGGGAATCAAAACAGAGCCACACACAGAAACTATTTGGATTGAATTAAACGAAAAAGCTAATAATATTATAATAGGAGTAATATATAGGCCACCAAATTTAGACAGAATGGAAGCAAAGCATCTATGGGATGAAATATCTAGAGCATCTAGATCTAACAGTATTTATGTCATGGGTGACTTTAATTTTAGCGGAATAAACTGGTTGAACAAAACAGGGAATAGTGAAGCAGAAGATTTTCTAGAATTAATTGACGATTGCTTTCTTACGCAACACATTAAGGAACCAACACGGGAAAATAATATTTTAGATTTAGTGTTAACTAACAGGGAAACGCAAATTAATGACATCGAAATAGGGAGTGAGCTAGGGAGCAGTGATCACAAAGAAATCAGATTTAGCATAGAATGGAATAGACCAGTAGGAGAAAATTCTGTTAAAGTGCCAGATTTTCGAAAAGCTGATTTTAATAGCCTAAGAAATTTTTTGGGTCAAATTGATTGGAAAGGCTTGGGTATGGGGTGTGGGCCGGTCTTGGAGCGAGACATGAACCCAGCGATAGGTGACTTAAATGGGGATTTCGATGTGGATTCAATATATAACTTATTTAAGAATATTCTAAACAAAGCACAGGAACGTAGTATACCATACAAATTGAATAGATCGTATACTAATGACCCAAAGTGGATAACAAAGAATTTGAAGAACCTTATAGGTAAAAAGAGAGCTTGGTACAAAAGGATTAAAAATGGGGAGGTCACTTTAGAACAGGAATTCGTACAACTGGTTAGAAATGTTAAAAAAGAGATAAGGAAAGCAAAAAGAAACTATGAAGTTCGCATAGCAGGGCAAGCAAAGACAAATCCTAAAGGGTTTTTTCAGTTATATCGTACTAAGACTAGGGAAAGGATAGGTCCATTAAAAACTGAGACAGGTCAAATAACAGATAGTGATGAAGAGATGAGTAGTATTTTTAATAAATATTTTGTATCTGTATTTACTAAAGAGGAACTTAACAATATGCCTTCAGCCGAACAAGTCTATGTGGGTGGGGACGAGGACAGGTTGACGAGTTTAGCAGTTACCAGGGAGGATGTTCTTAAACAAATAGTAAAACTCAAACCAAACAAATCCCCAGGGCCGGATGAAGTGTTTGCTAGGGTGCTTAAAGAATGCAAAGAGGAGCTTTGTGACCCACTGTCAACCATATTTAATAAATCAATAGAGTCAGGCAGAGTGCCAGAGTTTTGGAAAGTTGCTAATGTGATACCAGTTTTTAAGAAAGGAGATAGATCACTTGCGTCTAACTATCGACCAATTAGCCTAACGTCTATTGTGGGAAAGTTACTCGAATCTATAATAGCAAATAAAATTCGTCTTCATCTTGAAAAACATAAATTAATAATTGAGTCGCAACATGGTTTTATAAATGGCCGTTCATGTTTAACAAATTTGTTATCTTTTTATTCTAGCATTGTTGAGGCAGTTGATAGTGGTAAGGATTGCGATGTTGTATACCTTGACTTTAGCAAAGCTTTTGATACAGTGCCACATGAAAGACTGATTAAAAAAATAGAGTCTCATGGTATTGGGGGTGCTATATTAAGCTGGATTAGGGCATGGCTATACCAAAGGAAACAGAGAGTTAGTATAAATGGAATCAAGTCAGAGTGGGAAAATGTTGTAAGTGGAGTGCCTCAAGGCTCTGTCCTGGGACCTCTGTTGTTTATAATATATATAAATGATTTAGATTCAGGTTTGAGTAGCAACATTTGCAAATTTGCCGATGATACGAAAATCGGTAGGGAAATTAATTCGGAGGAGGACTCACTATCACTTCAAGTTGATCTAGATAGGGTTTTGAAATGGTCAAAGGATTGGCAGATGCAGTTTAATGCTGATAAATGTAAAGTTCTGAGGTTAGGTAATGATGATAGAGTTACAAGATACGAGCTAGATGGTGTTGTGATTGCGAAGTCGGATTGCGAAAGGGATCTGGGAGTTATGATTAGTAAGAATTTAAAACAAAAGGATCAATGCATAAATGTTCGTAATAAGGCAAATCGGACACTTGGATTTATTAATCGCAGCGTTAGTAACAAGACACCTGGTGTGGTTCTCAAGCTATATCTTGCTCTAGTTAGGCCCCATTTAGATTATGCAGTTCAGTTTTGGTCGCCATATTATAGAATGGATATAAATTCACTTGAACGTGTCCAGCGTAGGATGACTAAGTTAATTCCCCAAATTAGAAATCTTTCATATGAAGAAAGATTAACAAAGCTTAAGTTGCATTCACTGGAAAGGCGAAGAGTTAGGGGTGACATGATAGAGGTTTACAAGTGGATGAATGGACATAACCGGGGGGATATTAATAGGGTATTAAAAGTATCAACACAGGACAGAACACGAAACAATGGATATAAATTGGATAAGTTTAGATTTAGGAAAGACTTGGGTAAATACTGGTTCAGTAACAGGGTTGTTGATTTGTGGAACCAATTGCCGCGTAACATTGTGGAGGTGGGGTCCCTCGATTGTTTCAAGCACGGGTTGGACAAGTATATGAGTGGGATTGGGTGGTTATAGAATAGGAGCTGCCTCGTATGGGCCAATAGGCCTTCTGCAGTTACCTTTGTTCTTATGTTCTTATGTTCTTATGTAAAGAACAACGAGAAGTAACGAAGGAGGAGACCAGCAGTAAAGGGACCTCGTCTTGGAGAGTTGTGAAAGACAGGGGCCTTAAGAAGACTTTGATAAAGCCGCCTTCAAACGCCATAGCAACTTCTAATTCATTTGACGTTTTGGAGGACGAGTGCTGTGGAGAGACTGTGGATCGCGCAAAAGGGAAAGCAACGAAGAGAAAGGAAGCGCAGGCCCCTCAGAAAGTAAAGGAAGTACCTAAGCAAACATTAGTTGTGGGAGATTCCCAGATAAGGTATTTGAACATAAGAAGAACATAAGAACAAAGGTAACTGCAGAAGGCCTATTGGCCCATACGAGGCAGCTCCTATTCTATAACCACCCAATCCCACTCATATACTTGTCCAACCCGTGCTTGAAACAATCGAGGGACCCCACCTCCACAATGTTACGCGGCAATTGGTTCCACAAATCAACAACCCTGTTACTGAACCAGTATTTACCCAAGTCTTTCCTAAATCTAAACTTATCCAATTTATACCCATTGTTTCGTGTTCTGTCCTGTGTTGATACTTTTAATACCCTATTAATATCCCCCCGGTTATGTCCATTCATCCACTTGTAAACCTCTATCATGTCACCCCTAACTCTTCGCCTTTCCAGTGAATGCAACTTAAGCTTTGTTAATCTTTCTTCATATGAAAGATTTCTAATTTGGGGAATTAACTTAGTCATCCTACGCTGGACACGTTCAAGTGAATTTATATCCATTCTATAATATGGCGACCAAAACTGAACTGCATAATCTAAATGGGGCCTAACTAGAGCAAGATATAGCTTGAGAACCACACCAGGTGTCTTGTTACTAACGCTGCGATTAATAAATCCAAGTGTCCGATTTGCCTTATTACGAACATTTATGCATTGATCCTTTTGTTTTAAATTCTTACTAATCATAACTCCCAGATCCCTTTCGCAATCCGACTTCGCAATCACAACACCATCTAGCTCGTATCTTGTAACTCTATCATCATTACCTAACCTCAGAACTTTACATTTATCAGCATTAAACTGCATCTGCCAATCCTTTGACCATTTCAAAACCCTATCTAGATCAACTTGAAGTGATAGTGAGTCCTCCTCCGAATTAATTTCCCTACCGATTTTCGTATCATCGGCAAATTTGCAAATGTTGCTACTCAAACCTGAATCTAAATCATTTATATATATTATAAACAACAGAGGTCCCAGGACAGAGCCTTGAGGCACTCCACTTACAACATTTTCCCACTCTGACTTGATTCCATTTATACTAACTCTCTGTTTCCTTTGGATAGAACGTTTTGTGCTAGAGATAGGGGGAACAGGTTAAGGGTTTGCTATCCCGGAGCTGGCATTGGTGATATTATAAACAACATGAATGATATTATGGCTGGTAATGGGAACAATCCCATTATTTGCATTAGCGTGGGAGGAAATGATGTTGGTCGAGTTAGGAGTGAGGAACTGATTCAGAGGTATAAAACAGCCATAGAGTTAGTTAGGAGCAAGGGAGGAATCCCGATCATATGTGGCATTCTTCCAAGAAAGGGAGTGGGAAATGAATGGATATCGAGGGCACTTGGTGTCAATTGCCGGCTGGAAAGATATTGCAAATCAAATGCAATATCTTTCATAGACAACTGGGAACACTTCTATGGAAGAAATGAAATGTATGCTCGTGATGGGGTGCATCTATCGAGAGCTGGGGTTGTTGCTGTTGCGAACTCGTTAGAAGAAGTGGTTAGAGGTGTTTGTTTGGGTTTAAACTGTTAGTAGATAGAGGTATGGGAATTGATTTGGAGGAAGGAGGTAATAAAAGTATGTGTTTGTGGGAGAAAGGAATTGGCAAAACGATCAGGGAAAGAGAAGGTCCGCAAAATAACAATTCACTTAGGGTATATTACACTAACAGTAGAAGTCTAAGAAATAAAATTAACGAATTAAATGCTCTTGTCTGCACAGAAAAAATAGATATTATTGCACTTACCGAAACGTGGATGAATGTAGAAAATAGAGAACTATTAGCTGAATATCAAATATATGGATTTAAACTATTTCACACAGATAGATATATTAGACGAGGAGGTGGAGTAGCCATATATGTTAGGGACAATTTGAAATGTAGTCTCAAAGAGGGAATCAAAACAGAGCCACACACAGAAACTATTTGGATTGAATTAAACGAAAAAGCTAATAATATTATAATAGGAGTAATATATAGGCCACCAAATTTAGACAGAATGGAAGCAAAGCATCTATGGGATGAAATATCTAGAGCATCTAGATCTAACAGTATTTATGTCATGGGTGACTTTAATTTTAGCGGAATAAACTGGTTGAACAAAACAGGGAATAGTGAAGCAGAAGATTTTCTAGAATTAATTGACGATTGCTTTCTTACGCAACACATTAAGGAACCAACACGGGAAAATAATATTTTAGATTTAGTGTTAACTAACAGGGAAACGCAAATTAATGACATCGAAATAGGGAGTGAGCTAGGGAGCAGTGATCACAAAGAAATCAGATTTAGCATAGAATGGAATAGACCAGTAGGAGAAAATTCTGTTAAAGTGCCAGATTTTCGAAAAGCTGATTTTAATAGCCTAAGAAATTTTTTGGGTCAAATTGATTGGAAAGTCTTGGGTATGGGGTATGGGCCGGTCTTGGAGCGAGACATGAACCCAGCGATAGGTGACTTAAATGGGGATTTCGATGTGGATTCAATATATAACTTATTTAAGAATATTCTAAACAAAGCACAGGAACGTAGTATACCATACAAATTGAATAGATCGAATACTAATGACCCAAAGTGGATAACAAAGAATTTGAAGAACCTTATAGGTAAAAAGAGAGCTTGGTACAAAAGGATTAAAAATGGGGAGGTCACTTTAGAACAGGAATTCGTACAACTGGTTAGAAATGTTAAAAAAGAGATAAGGAAAGCAAAAAGAAACTATGAAGTTCGCATAGCAGGGCAAACAAAGACAAATCCTAAAGGGTTTTTTCAGTTATATCGTACTAAGACTAGGGAAAGGATAGGTCCATTAAAAACTGAGACAGGTCAAATAACAGATAGTGATGAAGAGATGAGTAGTATTTTTAATAAATATTTTGTATCTGTATTTACTAAAGAGGAACTTAACAATATGCCTTCAGCCGAACAAGTCTATGTGGGTGGGGACGAGGACAGGTTGACGAGTTTAGCAGTTACCAGGGAGGATGTTCTTAAACAAATAGTAAAACTCAAACCAAACAAATCCCCAGGGCCGGATGAAGTGTTTGCCACGGTGCTTAAAGAATGCAAAGAGGAGCTTTGTGACCCACTGTCAACCATATTTAATAAATCAATAGAGTCAGGCAGAGTGCCAGAGTTTTGGAAAGTTGCTAATGTGATACCAGTTTTTAAGAAAGGAGATAGATCACTTGCGTCTAACTATCGACCAATTAGCCTAACGTCTATTGTGGGAAAGTTACTCGAATCTATAATAGCAAATAAAATTCGTCTTCATCTTGAAAAACATAAATTAATAATTGAGTCGCAACATGGTTTTATAAATGGCCGTTCATGTTTAACAAATTTGTTATCTTTTTATTCTAGCATTGTTGAGGCAGTTGATAGTGGTAAGGATTGCGATGTTGTATACCTTGACTTTAGCAAAGCTTTTGATACAGTGCCACATGAAAGACTGATTAAAAAGATAGAGTCTCATGGTATTGGGGGTGCTATATTAAGCTGGATTAGGGCATGGCTATACCAAAGGAAACAGAGAGTTAGTATAAATGGAATCAAGTCAGAGTGGGAAAATGTTGTAAGTGGAGTGCCTCAAGGCTCTGTCCTGGGACCTCTGTTGTTTATAATATATATAAATGATTTAGATTCAGGTTTGAGTAGCAACATTTGCAAATTTGCCGATGATACGAAAATCGGTAGGGAAATTAATTCGGAGGAGGACTCACTATCACTTCAAGTTGATCTAGATAGGGTTTTGAAATGGTCAAAGGATTGGCAGATGCAGTTTAATGCTGATAAATGTAAAGTTCTGAGGTTAGGTAATGATGATAGAGTTACAAGATACGAGCTAGATGGTGTTGTGATTGCGAAGTCGGATTGCGAAAGGGATCTGGGAGTTATGATTAGTAAGAATTTAAAACAAAAGGATCAATGCATAAATGTTCGTAATAAGGCAAATCGGACACTTGGATTTATTAATCGCAGCGTTAGTAACAAGACACCTGGTGTGGTTCTCAAGCTATATCTTGCTCTAGTTAGGCCCCATTTAGATTATGCAGTTCAGTTTTGGTCGCCATATTATAGAATGGATATAAATTCACTTGAACGTGTCCAGCGTAGGATGACTAAGTTAATTCCCCAAATTAGAAATCTTTCATATGAAGAAAGATTAACAAAGCTTAAGTTGCATTCACTGGAAAGGCGAAGAGTTAGGGGTGACATGATAGAGGTTTACAAGTGGATGAATGGACATAACCGGGGAGATATTAATAGGGTATTAAAAGTATCAACACAGGACAGAACACGAAACAATGGGTATAAATTGGATAAGTTTAGATTTAGGAAAGACTTGGGTAAATACTGGTTCAGTAACAGGGTTGTTGATTTGTGGAACCAATTGCCGCGTAACATTGTGGAGGTGGGGTCCCTCGATTGTTTCAAGCACGGGTTGGACAAGTATATGAGTGGGATTGGGTGGTTATAGAATAGGAGCTGCCTCGTATGGGCCAATAGGCCTTCTGCAGTTACCTTTGTTCTTATGTTCTTATGTTCAATAGAGTCAGGCAGAGTGCCAGAGTCATGGAAGGTATAGCTAATGTGGTACCAATTTTTAATAAAGGAAATAGATCACTTGCGTCAAACTATCGGCCAATTAGCCTAACGTCTATTGTGGGAAAGTTACTTGAATTAATAATTGCAAATACAATTCGTCTCCATCTTGAAAAACATAAATTAATAAATGAGTCGCAACATGGTTTTACAAATGGCCGTTCATGTTTAACAAATTTGCTAACTTTTTAAGAACATAAGAACAAAGGCAACTGCAGAAGGCCTGTTGGCCCATACGAGGCAGCTCCTATTTATAACCACCTAATCCCACTCATATACTTGTCCAACCCGCGCTTGAAACAATCGAGGGACCCCTCCTCCAGCACGTTACGCGGCAATTGGTTCCACAAATCAACAACCCTGTTACTGAACCAGTATTTACCCAAGTCTTTCCTAAATCTAAACTTATCCAGTTTATACCCATTGTTTCGTGTTCTGTCTTGTGTTGATACTTTTAATACCCTATTAATATCCCCTTTGTTATGTCCATTCACCCACTTGTAAACCTCTATCATGTCACCCTTACCGCTTTGCTTTTCCAGTGAATGCAACTTAAGCTTTGTTAATCTTTCTTCATATGAAAGATTTCTAATTTGGGGAATTAACTTAGTCATCCTACGCTGGACACGTTCAAGTGAATTTATATCCATTCTATAATATGGCGACCAAAACTGAACTGCATACTCTAAATGGGGCCTAACCAGAGCAAGATATAGCTTGAGAACCACACCAGGTGTCTTGTTACTAACGCTGCGATTAATAAATCCAAGTGTCCGATTTGCCTTATTACGAACATTTATGCATTGATCTTTTTGTTTTAAATTCTTACTAAGAACATAAGAACAAAGGTAACTGCAGAAGGCCTATTGGCCCATACGAGGCAGCTCCTATTCTATAACCACCCAATCCCACTCATATACTTGTCCAACCCGTGCTTGAAACAATCGAGGGACCCCACCTCCACAATGTTACGCGGCAATTGGTTCCACAAATCAACAACCCTGTTACTGAACCAGTATTTACCCAAGTCTTTCCTAAATCTAAACTTATCCAATTTATATCCATTGTTTCGTGTTCTGTCCTGTGTTGATACTTTTAATACCCTATTAATATCCCCCCGGTTATGTCCATTCATCCACTTGTAAACCTCTATCATGTCACCCCTAACTCTTCGCCTTTCCAGTGAATGCAACTTAAGCTTTGTTAATCTTTCTTCATATGAAAGATTTCTAATTTGGGGAATTAACTTAGTCATCCTACGCTGGACACGTTCAAGTGAATTTATATCCATTCTATAATATGGCGACCAAAACTGAACTGCATAATCTAAATGGGGCCTAACTAGAGCAAGATATAGCTTGAGAACCACACCAGGTGTCTTGTTACTAACGCTGCGATTAATAAATCCAAGTGTCCGATTTGCCTTATTACGAACATTTATGCATTGATCCTTTTGTTTTAAATTCTTACTAATCATAACTCCCAGATCCCTTTCGCAATCCGACTTCGCAATCACAACACCGTCTAGCTCGTATCTTGTAACTCTATCATCATTACCTAACCTCAGAACTTTACATTTATCAGCATTAAACTGCATCTGCCAATCCTTTGACCATTTCAAAACCCTATCTAGATCAACTTGAAGTGATAGTGAGTCCTCCTCCGAATTAATTTCCCTACCGATTTTCGTATCATCGGCAAATTTGCAAATGTTGCTACTCAAACCTGAATCTAAATCATTTATATATATTATAAACAACAGAGGTCCCAGGACAGAGCCTTGAGGCACTCCACTTACAACATTTTCCCACTCTGACTTGATTCCATTTATACTAACTCTCTGTTTCCTTTGGTATAGCCATGCCCTAATCCAATAAAGTGCTTAATATAGCACCCCCAATACCATGAGACTCTATTTTTTTAATCAGTCTTTCATGTGGCACTGTATCAAAAGCTTTGCTAAAGTCAAGGTATACAACATCGCAATCCTTACCACTATCAACTGCCTCAACAATGCTAGAATAAAAAGATAACAAATTTGTTAAACATGAACGGCCATTTATAAAACCATGTTGCGACTCAATTATTAATTTATGTTTTTCAAGATGAAGACGAATTTTATTTGCTATTATAGATTCGAGTAACTTTCCCACAATAGACGTTAGGCTAATTGGTCGATAGTTAGACGCAAGTGATCTATCTCCTTTCTTAAAAACTGGTATCACATTAGCAACTTTCCAAAACTCTGGCACTCTGCCTGACTCTATTGATTTATTAAATATGGTTGACAGTGGGTCACAAAGCTCCTCTTTGCATTCTTTATGCACCCTAGCAAACACTTCATCCGGCCCTGGGGATTTGTTTGGTTTGAGTTTTACTATTTGTTTAAGAACATCCTCCCTGGTAACTGCTAAACTCGTCAACCTGTCCTCGTCCCCACCCACATAGACTTGTTCGGCTGAAGGCATATTGTTAAGTTCCTCTTTAGTAAATACAGATACAAAATATTTATTAAAAATACTACTCATCTCTTCATCACTATCTGTTATTTGACCTGTCTCAGTTTTTAATGGACCTATCCTTTCCCTAGTCTTAGTACGATATAACTGAAAAAACCCTTTAGGATTTGTCTTTGCTTGCCCTGCTATGCGAACTTCATAGTTTCTTTTTGCTTTCCTTATCTCTTTTTTAACATTTCTAACCAGTTGTACGAATTCCTGTTCTAAAGTGACCTCCCCATTTTTAATCCTTTTGTACCAAGCTCTCTTTTTACCTATAAGGTTCTTCAAATTCTTTGTTATCCACTTTGGGTCATTAGTATACGATCTATTCAATTTGTATGGTATACTACGTTCCTGTGCTTTGTTTAGAATATTCTTAAATAAGTTATATATTGAATCCACATCGAAATCCCCATTTAAGTCACCTATCGCTGGGTTCATGTCTCGCTCCAAGACCGGCCCACACCCCATACCCAAGCCTTTCCAATCAATTTGACCCAAAAAATTTCTTAGGCTATTAAAATCAGCTTTTCGAAAATCTGGCACTTTAACAGAATTTTCTCCTACTGGTCTATTCCATTCGATGCTAAATCTGATTTCTTTGTGATCACTGCTCCCTAGCTCACTCCCTATTTCGATGTCATTAATTTGCGTTTCCCTGTTAGTTAACACTAAATCTAAAATATTATTTTCCCGTGTTGGTTCCTTAATGTGTTGCGTAAGAAAGCAATCGTCAATTAATTCTAGAAAATCTTCTGCTTCACTATTCCCTGTTTTGTTCAACCAGTTTATTCCGCTAAAATTAAAGTCACCCATGACATAAATACTGTTAGATCTAGATGCTCTAGATATTTCATCCCATAGATGCTTTGCTTCCATTCTGTCTAAATTTGGTGGCCTATATATTACTCCTATTATAATATTATTAGCTTTTTCGTTTAATTCAATCCAAATAGTTTCTGTGTGTGGCTCTGTTTTGATTCCCTCTTTGAGACTACATTTCAAATTGTCCCTAACATATATGGCTACTCCACCTCCTCGTCTAATATATCTATCTGTGTGAAATAGTTTAAATCCATATATTTGATATTCAGCTAATAGTTCTCTATTTTCTACATTCATCCACGTTTCGGTAAGTGCAATAATATCTATTTTTTCTGTGCAGACAAGAGCATTTAATTCGTTAATTTTATTTCTTAGACTTCTACTGTTAGTGTAATATACCCTAAGTGAATTGTTATTTTGCGGACCTTCTCTCTCCCTGATCGTTTTGCCAATTCCTTTCTCCCACAAACACATACTTTTATTACCTCCTTCCTCCAAATCAATTCCCATACCTCTATCTACTAACAGTTTAAACCCACACAAACACCTCTAACCACTTCTTCTAGCGAGTTCGCAACAGCAACATCCCCAGCTCTCGATAGATGCACCCCATCACGAGCATACATTTCATTTCTTCCATAGAAGTGTTCCCAGTTGTCTATGAAAGATATTGCATTTGATTTGCAATATCTTTCCAGCCGGCAATTGACACCAAGTGCCCTCGATATCCATTCATTTCCCACTCCCTTTCTTGGAAGAATGCCACATATGATCGGGATTCCTCCCTTGCTCCTAACTAACTCTATGGCTGTTTTATACCTCTGAATCAGTTCCTCACTCCTGACTCGACCAACATCATTTCCTCCCACGCTAATGCAAATAATGGGATTGTTCCCATTACCAGCCATAATATCATTCATGTTGTTTATAATATCACCAATGCCAGCTCCGGGATAGCAAACCCTTAACCTGTTCCCCCTCAATCATAACCTGTTCAAACCCTCAATCAAACCCTTAACCTGTTCTTACTAATCATAACTCCCAGATCCCTTTCGCAATCCGACTTCGCAATCTCAACACCATCTAGCTCGTATCTTGTAACTCTATTATCATTACCTAACCTCAGAACTTTACATTTATCAGCATTAAACTGCATCTGCCAAACCTTTGACCATTTGAAAACCCTATCTAGATCAACTTGAAGTGATAGTGAGTCCTCCTCCGAATTAATTTCCCTACCGATTTTCGTATCATCGGCAAATTTGCAAATGTTGCTACTCAAACCTGAATCTAAATCATTTATATATATTATAAACAACAAAGGCCCCAGGACAGAGCCTTGAGGCACTCCACTTACAACATTTTCCCACTCCAACTTGATTCCATTTATACTAACTCTTTTGTTTCCTTTGGTATAGCCATTAGAACTTTGGTATAGACCTTTAGAACAGGAATTCGTACAACTGGTTAGAAATGTTAAAAAAGAGATAAGGAAAGCAAAAAGAAACTATGAAGTTCGCATAGCAGGGCAAGCAAAGACAAATCCTAAAGTTTTTTTTCAGTTATATCGTACTAAGACTAGGGAAAGGATAGGTCCATTAAAAACTGAGACAGGTCAAATAACAGATAGTGATGAAGAGATGAGTAGTATTTTTAATAAATATTTTGTATCTGTATTTGCTAAAGAGGAACTTAACAATATGCCTTCAGCCGAACAATTCTATGTGGGTGGGGACGAGGACAGGTTGACGAGTTTAGCAGTTACCAGGGAGGATGTTCTTAAACAAATAGTAAAACTCAAACCAAACAAATCCCCAGGGCCGGATGAAGTGTTTGCCAGGGTGCTTAAAGAATGCAAAGAGGAGCTTTGTGACCCACTGTCAACCATATTTAATAAATCTATAGAGTCAGGCAGAGTGCCAGAATTTTGGAAAGTTGCTAATGTGATACCAGTTTTTAAGAAAGGAGATAGATCACTTGCGTCTCACTATCGACCAATTAGCCTAACGTCTATTGTGGGAAAGTTACTCGAATCTATAATAGCAAATAAAATTCGTCTTCATCTTGAAAAACATAAATTAATATTTGAGTCGCAACATGGTTTTATAAATGGCCGTTCATGTTTAACAAATTTGTTATCTTTTTATTCTAGCATTGTTGAGGCAGTTGATAGTGGTAAGGATTGCGATGTTGTGTACCTTGACTTTAGCAAAGCTTTTGATACAGTGCCACATGAAAGACTGATTAAAAAGATAGAGGCTCATGGTATTGGGGGTGCTATATTAAGCTGGATTAGGGCATGGCTATACCAAAGGAAACAGAGAGTTAGTATAAATGGAGTCAAGTCAGAGTGGGAAAATGTTGTAAGTGGGGTGCCTCAGGGCTCTGTCCTGGGACTTCTGTTGTTTATAATATATATAAATGATTTAGATTCAGGTTTGAGTAGCAACATTTGCAAATATGCCGATGATACGAAAATCGGTAGGGAAATTAATTCGGAGGAGGACTCACTATCACTTCAAGTTGATCTAGATAGGGTTTTGAAATGGTCGAAGGATTGGCAGATGCAGTTTAATGCTGATAAATGTAAAGTTCTGAGGTTAGGTAATGATGATAGGGTTACAAGATACGAGCTAGATGGTGTTGAGATTGCCAAGTCGAATTGCGAAAGGGATCTGGGAGTTATGATTAGTAAGAATTTAAAACAAAAGGATCAATGCATAAATGTTCGTAATAAGGCAAATCGGACACATGGATTTATTAATCGCAGCGTTAGTAACAAGACACCTGGTGTGGTTCTCAAGCTATATCTTGCTCTAGTTAGGCCCCATTTAGATTATGCAGTTCAGTTTTGGTCGCCATATTATAGAATGGATATAAATTCACTTGAACGTATCCAGCGTAGGATGACTAAGTTAATTCCCCAAATTAGAAATCTTTCATATGAAGAAAGATTAACAAAGCTTAAGTTGCATTCACTGGAAAGGCGAAGTGTTAGGGGTGACATGATAGAGGTTTACAAGTGGGTGAATGGACATAACAAAGGGGATATTAATAGGGTATTAAAAGTATCAACACAAGACAGAACACTAAACAATGGGTATAAATTGGATAAGTTTAGATTTAGGAAAGACTTGGGTAAATACTGGTTCAGTAACAGGGTTGTTGATTTGTGGAACCAATTGCCGCGTAACATTGTGGAGGTGGGGTCCCTCGATTGTTTCAAGCATGGGTTGGACATGTATATGAGTGGGATTGGGTGGTTATAAATAGGAGCTGCCTCGTATGGGCCAACAGGCCTTCTGCAGTTGCCTTTGTTCTTATGAGATTGCGAAATTGATCTGGGAGTTATGATTAGTAAGAATTTAAAAGAAAAGGATCAATGCATGAATGTTCGTAATAAGGCGAATAGGACACTGGGATTTATTAATCGAAGCGTTAGTAACAAGACACCTGGTGTGGTTCTTGCTATATCAAGCTATATCTTGCTCTGGTTAGGCCCCATTTAGATTATGCAGTTCAGTTTTGGTCGCCGTATTATAGAATGGATATAAATTCACTTGAACGTGTCCAATGTAGGATGACTAAGTTAATTCCCCAAATTAGAAATCTTTCACATGAAGAAAGATTAACAAAGCTTAAGTTGCATTCACTGGAAAGGCGAAGAGTTAGGGGTGACATGATAGAGGTTTACAAGTGGATGAATGGACATAACAGGGGGGATATTAATAGGGTATTAAAAATATCAACACAAGACAGAACACGAAACAATGGTTATAAATTGGATAAGTTTAGATTTAGGAAAGACTTGGGTAAATACTGGTTCAGTAACAGGGTTGTTGATTTGTGGAACCAATTGCCACTTAACGTGGTGGATGTGGGGTCCCTCGAGTGTTTCAAGCGCGGGTTGGACATGTATATGACTGGGATTGGGTGGTTATAAATAGGAGCTGCCTCGTATGGGCCAATAGGCCTTCTGCAGTTACCTTTGTTCTTATGTTCTTATTACATTCTTGTAATTACTGTTATAGGAGATATATATAATATGAGTAATATAATGTAATAACAATAATATAATAAGAAGAAAAATATAAGAAAATAATATAATAATATAAGAATAATATAAGAAAAGAATAATATAATGTAATAGGAGATATATATAATATACATAAATATAATATATATACACATATATGCGAACAAGACTGAATGGTCCCCAGGACTATATGCAACTGAAAACTACAGTTGGTAGAAAACAGAAAAAAACTAAAAAATTATATCCTATAGAAAACTACTATATTTTTATACACACACGTATATATTATAGATAAATAATAGGGATGTAGGGGTGAGGAGGAGGTGGGGTGTAGGACGATAAATAGCAGATGTTGCCTCAGTGTTTATGTGTTGGTGGCTGGGACGGCGGCCTCTCCCGCAACCATGTCCGGGGCCATCGAAATTCCTCTACGGGACAGCGATGAGGTGAGCAGTATGAGTGTGAGGGTGTTACTCAAGTGTGAGGGCGTCAGTGTATCCTGGGCGGTCATACGCCTGCAAGATATGCAACACTGATGAGGGTCTTGACGCAAGTTGTGGGTCAAGCTGGTCGTGGTGTGTGTGTCTTGACAGACTCCAGATGACCTCGGATATTTGGACGAGTCGTCCCTTATGGCTGGGCAAGCGTTTTGACTCATTTAGGTAACGTTTGGCTTGGTTATGTTAGTTTAGGTTATGATGGCATGGTTTGGACATCGTATGTTCACGTAGGTTGTGTGGGGTCTATGTTTTCCTATTCCACATTCCATAACATGGCATTTATTCACATTAAATTCCACTTGCCAAGTGTTGCTCCATATACTTATTCTGTCCAGGTTTTCTTGAAGGGCATGCTAATTAAAAGTATCTTATTCTTCCTATTATCTTCTTAGCATCATCAGCAAACATGTTCATATAATTTTGTATTCCACTTGTGACATTTCTGCAGTCCGATACCTTGCCTCTGATGGCCCTCATTTTCTTATCAGTTAAGAAATTTTTCATCCATGTTGGAAGCTTACCTGTCACCCCTCCAATATGTTCCAGTTTCCAGAACAACCTCTTATGTGGAAATCTGTCAAAAACCTTTTTTAGGTCCAGATAGATGCAATCAACCCAACCATCTCTTTCTTGTAAAATCTCTGGCTTGGTCATGGAAACAGTAAATTCGATACACAGGATCTTCCAGATCGCCGAAGGGCATGTTTGATATTATATCATTTCTCTCCAGGTGTTCTACCCATTTAGTTTTAATTATTTTTTCCAATATTTTGACTATTACACTTGTCAATGATACCGGTCTATAATTAAGGGGGTCTTCCTTGCTTCCACTTTTGTAGATTTGAACTATGTTAGCCTTTTTCCACACATCAGCTACAGCTCCTGTACACAGGGATGCCTGAAAAATCAGTTGAAGTGGAATGTTGAGCTCAGGTGCACATTCTCTCAGAACCCATGGTGAAACTCCATCTGGACCAACTGCTTTGTTCTTATTTAGCTCCTTGAGCATTTTTTCCACTTCGTCTCTAGACACCTCTATGTGCTCTATGTTGTTCTCTGGAATTCTTATTGTATCTGGTTCCCTGAAGATTTCATTTTGTACAAACACACTTTGGAACTTTTCATTTAATGTTTCACACATTTCCTTTTCATCTTCCGTGAATCTATTTCCCATTTTCAACCTCTGAATATTATCCTTTACCTGCAATTTGTTGTTTATGAATTTATAGAATGGACCTGGTTCTGTTTTACATTTGTCTGCAATCCCTTTTTCAAAATTTCTTTCTGCCTCTCTCCTCACTGCCGTGTAGTTGTTTCTCGCATCTTTGTATCGCTGGTATGTTTGGGGGTTTGTCCTCTTCCTGTATTGATTCCATTTTTGTGTCTTCTGGTCTCTGGCCCTCTCGCAATTTCTGTTGAACCATTCCTGTTTCCTAGTTCTGCATCTCTGTTTTGGTATAAATTTTTTTGTGCCTTTATCATATATTTCACAAAACATGACATACATTTCATTCACTTTCTTGCCTAGCAACAAGTCTGTCCAATTATACTCACTAGAAAATTGTCTAAGGTTGCCATAATGTCCTCTCCTAAAGTCAGGTTTTTCAATTGCATCAACCTTCTTATTTTTTTACAGATTATAATGCATTGCATACTTTAAAAGACATGGTCACTTTTACCCAAGGGAGGAAGGTACTGAATGTCAAATATTTCTTCCTCCTTCCTGGTAAATATCAAATCTAGCATGGACGGAACGTCCCCTTCCCTTATCCTCGTAGCTTGTTTAACATGTTGATACAAGAATGTTTCCAGGATGAGGTCTACAAATTTACAGGTCCAGAAATCTTCTGTTTTAGCTTCACATGCTTCCCAGTCTATGGATTTCAAGTTGAAGTCGCCGACTTTCAACAGTCGTGAACTATCGTTATCCGCTCTCGTTATGGTCTCTCATTATTGTTATAACAATAACCTTCTCGTTTACAATCTAGCTCCTCCTATGACCATGTGCCGCTTGGCGGTGGACTATATGCATTTATAATCATTAGTTTATCAGCCTCATGGCAGATCTCTAGTGCTATTATGTCAACTTCTTGTGGATTGTCACTATTTCGGTCACCTTTAGGTGTTCTTTCACCAGCACAGCAACGCCACCGCCTTTCCTAATTTTTCTGTCCTGTCTCCAAATTGAGTATGTCCCTTGTGCTATATAGTCATTGTGGTTTTGTTTTTCAACCCATACTTACATTCCTGCAACAGGACAGATATGATGATGATGTTTCCTTTCTCCTGAAGTCTTTGTTTACATACTGGGTAGCAGTCAAATTATCTCCTTATAGAATCGAAGAGACTTGATTATTACGGGGTACGTATAGTCCCTTGTATGTGATTGGACTATGTGATTGGACTGCCCCCCATCCAGTGGGCAGCGGTGGATAAGTTTCTAAGAATGATTTTAACCTATCCACCGCTGCCCACTGCATGGGGGGGCGGTGTGCAGGACAAACATATCAATTGTGACACTAGCTCTCCACATATGTCAGTTGCTTGACCAGACCTACTCGCTAGAGAGTGAGTTCTTTCCCATCTGGTGAGTTTTAGGTATGTATCTCGTCAACTTGAAGTACAGTTGAAATACCACTGTACTTCAAGTACAACTTGAAGTACAGTGGTCCCGTTTGGTTCTGTCTCAGATTTGGAAGATTTAGACCTAGTGGTGCATACTTGTATTTTCCTGGCAGTCTTTAGAGTGGCTGTATGTCATACCTGAACTTTGTTTGTGAGGTTTATCCACTGGCCTAAGTTTGTATGAAGGTGCTCTTCCAGTTTCTCCTGAGAGACCCTTTTTGCCAATTAGAATTGCCAGGACTGATGATACCTGCTTGATGGGGTTCTGAGAGTTCTTCTACTCCCCAAGCCCGGCCCAGGCTTGACTTGTGAGAGTTTGGTCCTCCAGGCTGTTGCTTGGATCGGCCCGCAGGCCCACATACCCACCACTGCCCGGCTGATCCGGAACTTCTCTTAGAAAACAGTCCAGTTTTCTCTTGAAGATGTCGACGGTTGTTCCGGCAATATTTCTTGAGTGTGGACTATGCCACGGCTTTTTTTTCTGACTTTTTGGTTCTGTGGCATATATATATATATCCCAGTCCTGTGTTCGAGGTATTCATGGCCACTTTGGCTCTCAGTTTGCGAGTTGTATCTAGTGGTTGCCTTGCTAATCAGGGCTGTTGGTTACTTTGTTTGCAGTGGTTGCATATTATTGTTTTATAAACGGGCAGTGGTTTGGTTTGTGCTGCTGGGCATTTGCCTTTCAAGGGGCACAGTGATCCAGTGCCACTCCTGCTATCGTGTAGTTCATTGTCTCAGTTGTGGCAGCTCAAATCGGTCTGTTTTCCTGTGGAGTTTGACTTAAGTAGCCCATTTTCTGTATTCTCTATAATTAGTTCACAGTGGATACGCTTTGGATGGACTAGAATGGACTAGGCAGTTCACTAATTTTGTACAGAAAATAAACTCCAAGGGGGAACAGTTGAGCTAAAGAAAATAATTTGTGAATTGGTTAAACATTATACAATTTTCAGAACATCAAATTATAAAACAATATTTAAATTTATCTGTAATGTTCTTTTTTTATTAGCTATGAGAAGCGTCAGAGTTAAAAAGTTGTGTTTGTACCATTATAGTCACACTAAGCAGATGATGAGTCACAACAATGTGGCTGAAAAATGTTGACCAGACCACAATCGACTTGAGAATGGTCCAGGACGGAGCGAAACGCCGTCGTCCCTTCACACTCTGTGGTCTGGTCAACATGTCACACTAACCTCTATTTTTATTTTCACAATTTGTATGATGGTTGGTTTTGTTTAACCAATATTTTGTTTTTCTGCAGGTCATCGAGTTGGACTTGACTCAACTCCCTGAGGGCGATGAAGTGCTAGGAATTCTCACCAATGAGAAAGTGCCACTCAATTATTGGGTGGAGCTTGCTGTGAGTTTATTTTGTAGTATGAGTTTGACTTCTCAGTTTAAGCTTATTATAATTTACAGTGATATACACTTGACATACAGTACTGTATTTTGCACATATAATACCGCCCATTTGCACAATTTTGTGCAAATTCCCTGTTCAGCTGTATATGAAAAATTTATTAAGTACAGTACTCATTAAGATTGATTTTTACTTGGTTTCATTTCTGTATCAACAGATTGAATATTATAAGCAAAAAAATGAAGATGCCTTTGTACGCATTTTGGAAGCGAGCCGAACTGATGCCAACAGCATATATCGGGATTCAGAAAAAGACCAGGTATGTATGTACTAAGGCTAACACTTTTTTTTTTTTTTTGTAAAATACTTGTATGCATAAGACTAAGCATATGAAAATAGATTGGTTTTTATAAAAATTTTGGTGTATAAATGGTTCTCGAAGTCACTAACACCAATATTTCAGGTAAGCTTTAAAGCTAAGATATTAGGTTTAAGTGCCTGAACTAATAGGCTAAGATATTAGCTTTAAGGAGTGTGCCTCCTCATCATTTTAGCACCCCTGTGCTAAATGAGGGGAAGGCAAACCAAGCCATCTTGGAGGATTTTGACCTCACCAGTGAGGAGGTCAAAAGGAATCAGATGGAGCCGATTGTGACAAGGCTGTTGGTCCTGAAGGAATCTCACCGTGGATACTAAAAGAAGGTGCGGAAGCACTAAGTGTGCCACTCTCTATGGTGTATAACAGGTCACTGGAAACAGGAGACCTACCAGAAAGCTGGAATACAGCTAATGTAGTCCCAATGTACAAAAAGGGTGACAGGCAAGAGGTACTGAACTACAGGCCAGTTTCCATAACTTGTATACCATGCAAGGTGATGGAGAAGAGCGTGAGGTAAAGGCTCATAGAGTATCTGGAGGGAAATGGCTTTGTAACACCACCAACATGGGTTCAGAGATGGTAAATCATGCCTCACAGGGTTAATAGAATTCTATGACTAAGCAACAAAAATTTGGCAAGAAATAAAAGGGTGGGCAGACTGCATTTTCTTAGACTATCCTTTGCCTTTGACACAGTACCCCATAAAAGTATTATGGTTCAGAGAAGAGCCAGGTATGTACTGATGCTAACACCAGGTACTGTATATTGGACATCATATTGATGTACCTTGTGTTAGCATCAGTACATACCTGATGCTAACACCAAGTATATTGGACATTGTATTGAGCCCAAAATATATTTAATGTACTCAACATTCTTCTGATATTGCAGATGCGTTCCTTTGATACTCTGGCAGCTTACTATGTTCAGAAAGCTAACAAAGAAAAGGACAAGACTGCCAAGAAAGATCTGTTCCAAAAAGCTACCTATCTTTATACAACTGCTGATAAAATCATCATGTATGACCAGGTAAGGTATCCATTAGCTCTATTCTATATTGCAAAGAATCAAAGATGAAAATTTACATACTAATATTACACAACTACAGTAATAATAAATGACATTGTTTATTTTGTACTTTTTCTAAGTCATAACTTCATTCATGCAATTATTACAAAAAATACCTCTGTTGCAAAATACAGTAGAACCTCGAGTGACGACTGCCTCAAATGGCGACCATTTTGGGTAACGAACGCCCTGGTCGCCGACAATTCATCTTGTTAGGCGACCGCTCCTTAGAATAACGTCAACACCACATGGTGGGGTCTGGAGTTTCTTCTCCCACATTCTCTGACGCCTCCGACAAGGCAAATAAATTATTTTTCTTTGTTTACAGATATTATTAATACTGTTGCAAAGCCTTTTTGTAGAAAAACGAAATGAACTTTCTTAAAGAAAGAACAAATGTCAAAAGGGTTCGTTCGGTGTTCAGCAGGTAGGTTGCTCCATGTTTCTTAAAAAAAAAAAAAACAGTTGAAATAATGGAGCAGCCTAACCGACAAACACTGAACGAACCTTTCTGGCATTTGTCCGTTTTTCAAATTGTTTCAACTGTTTTTTTATTTTCCGTTTTTTTTATTTAAGAAACATGGTGCAGCTTACCTGCCGAACAACGAATGAACCTTTTTGACATTTGTTCTGTTTTTCAAAATTCTTCATTTTTTCTTTTTTTTTTTTATAAGAAACATGGAGCAGCCTACCTGACAAATACTAAACAATCCTTTTGCTATACAAAAAATAAAAAAAAAGTAACAAATTTGAAGAAAGAAAAATGTCATAAAGTTTTGATCAGTGTATGTAAGGTAGGCTGCTCCATTATTTAAAACATCGAATATCATATTGGTGTTTTTTGGTGGTAGAAAGGATTAATTTGATTTCCATTATTGTCAATGGGGACATTTGTTTGGTATGACGTTCATTTCACATGACAATCATGGAGGCGGAATGGATTAAATTCGTTATTCGAGGTTCCACTGTATCAGTACAGTATGTAGTAATACATTGAGCAAGGTTCTAATGTAGATTTAATAATTCATTTAATTTGTAAAATATAATACATTAAGCTGTGATGAAAGAAGTAGCTGATTGCTAAGGGACAATTTTTTATATCTTGTATTTATATCAGTAGCTCAGGTGTTTACGGTGCAGATGTTGGCTGGCTTTTATATGGTAGATATGGCATATGGTTATAAATTGACAACATTTTATTTGGGTTCCAACATACAGACTAACCATTCTATTTCTCTGAACTTCAATAATCTTTCTTAACACTATCGCTCACTTTGGGCACCGATCACGTCCACTTTTTTCTCTTGAGTCCTAGCTGTGGACAGTGCTCGCGTCCATTACAAAAATATTTGTATAAAATTCATTTTTTATCCGCTCGACTTCGGGATAGTTTAAAAAAATAAGCACCTTTAGAGTGCGCACAATTTGATACCAAAATGAAAGATGTAACACGAAACTTGATGTCCAAACACTTGAAAGATTATAAATACGTTTTTGGTCAAAATTTTAAAATATTTGTTAAAATTCTATTTATTGTGCTATTATTTTGAGACTAGTTTTAAAATGTGTGCCTTTATATTGCGAACAATTTGATACCAAAATGAAAGATGTAACACAAACATTTATGTCAGAACATTGGAAAGATATAAATAATTTTGTGATGATGAGCTTCCAATATTAAAATATTTGTTAAAATTCCAGTTATTGCTCTATTATTATGGGACTAGTTTTAAAATATGCGCCTTTATATTGCGAACAATTTGATACCAAAATGAAAGACGTAACACGAAAATTGATGTTATCAAACTGAATGAGTATACACATCAGGTTGCGGTGTGGCAATTGGTACTCGTTTATGGGTAACTTTAGGCTTTCCTGCGGGGAGGCACGCCGGGCTTTTGTATATTGTATGCATATACACCTGTACAGAATTTAATTGCAAACACAATGATCCAAAAACGAACGACGTAGCACAAGAATTATGGTGAGAAAACTGAAACGAGTATACACATTTTACTGATTTTGTGCGCTCACCGGTAACTTTTGCCGACTTTAGGCTTTGCTGTTGGGAGTCATGCCAGGCTTTTGGATATTTGTTTGGGGTCATTAGTCACAGGAGTCCTTATGCCTTCCTGGGACCGTGAGCCAAAACCTGGCCCCCCCCCTCAAAGAGGTGCAGGGAGCAAGGGCCTATGAGCACTTTACATTTAAAGTATGTCATAATTGCCATTGACTGGGGAGGGACCCGGAAAAGTGGGCGAATCAAAACAGATCACTATCTGGTTACACTATGCAATCTACAACCTAAAAGATAAAAATATCTTCCCTAGAAAGAAGACAAGCAACACTTAATGCAATTAGCCCTCCTGCTCAATAGCTCTACCCCTTCCAGTAGCGTTAATATCCTAGCGCTGAGCCGGCAGCCCACCACTCCAGTTCTTGAATGGATCGACACCTCACGGCTCCAATTCCTGTTCTGTATTTTCATCCTGTGTGTGTATGGTGTGGTGGCCAGGTGTTTTAGTGTACAGGAGCTGCATGCGCCTAGGGTCTCCTTCCCTAGGTGCGCCTTAAGAATTATCCTTGTGGTTTAGGTTATCTTCCCTGGGGAGTTAGATTACCAGCAAAGCTCTCAGTGCCAACTCTGGTCAGCAGTCATGCACAGTAAATGTGCCGTTTACTTTCTTGAATAATATTATTTTCTTGAAGATGATTACAATTCTGGATAATATTACTTTCTTGAAGATGATTACAATTCTGGATAATATTACTTTCTTGAAGATGATTACAATTCTGGATAAAATTCTTGCGAAGAACAGAGAAACACTTTTAAATGCCTGCATAGAAATTTCCAATGTTTTCAAAGAAATTGTCCATGAAACTCAGGTAGAATCAGACTCGGCGCCAAAGCCGAGCGCAGTCTTGGTGCCAGGGTTGGGTGCGGTCTCGGCCAAAGAGAAACAATCAAAACAAGGACCCAAAATCTGTCAATATTATAAATGGGGTATCTGTAAACATGGGATATTGGGAAGAGCAAATGGAATATGTAAATACAATCACCCTAGAAAGTGCAGAAACCTCCTTAGTACAAGTAAATGAATCAAAAGCTGTGAATTTTATTCCACCCAGAACTTTGCACGAACTCTAGCCACTGTGATGCGCCGAGTTTCTGGCTAGACTGCCAGGCTAGGCAGTCTAGCCTGGCAGTCCTTTCTGCAGGCTAGCTAGACCGAATAACTCTGCGGATGACCTGAGAAACCTGAACTCTAGAACAGGCAAGAAGAGAAATCAAATCAACCCAAAGCGCGTCCCCGGTCACTGAGGCTGTGGCGTGCAAATAACGGCAGAGAGCCGCAACCGGACACAATACATGATGCACCCCCGGGCTGACCAGCCAAGCATCAACAACCCAAGGACCCCTCCGGAAAGCAACAGTCTCATTGCCAGAAAAGGAGGAGACACCTGCAAACAAATTACCAAGATCAAAAGAGCAGAAACCCCTGCGCCAGAGGAGAGCATGATGCGCTCCAACCCGACCCCCAGAGGCCAATACCAACAAGAAAGCCTTCAAAACAATAATCCTGAACCGAAGGATTCAGGACAAGAACCGAAACAAATTTTCCCATAAGAAATAATTTAAATTGAATTAATCCATTCCACACCTTCAAAAATATTAACTAGAAATATATATTTTATACAGAAAACTACTCATAGGTACCTTACCTTTATGGAGGGCTCTTGTATGGAAGGCGATGAGGAGGGAGGGAGGAGGAGGGTGTTAGTGTTAGAAGGGGGAGACCCCTTCCATTATAACATCAGGCAATGATGACTTCTCTGGGGGTACTCTCTCATGTTTTGCCTTACTACCACTAGGACCTGGTTGTGACTCACTGCTTGTTTTTCTCACTAAAAACCTGTCTAGCGACACTTGTTTTTCCGACATTGTAACACTTGTCTGAAGTGAGACATCACATTATCATTAAAAAGGTTAACAGCCTGCTACAGCTTTATTTGGGTGAGCCTTTTCAACAAAACTTTGCATTTCTTCTTATATTGTATTGTACACCATTTCTTAATTATTGAAGAAGTGAAATCCTCTGCTGCCTCTTGTTACTGCTCTATGGTCATCCTCACAGTTGTTCTCTTAGGTTGAGCTTTACCACTGATCTTCTTGGGACCTGTAATATATAATAATTTTATGTTCAGAAACTAATAATAGGCCCCAAAACAGTGAAATTCTTCACAAAGAATTCAAGTGCAGTCGTCAACTCGGCAAGGCGCTGGTAAACGGAGGTGCGCCGCTATGCCACGTGCTTGGTGGACCTGGACGTGTAGTAACGAATTCCAAACACCGAGGCAAACAATGAGTACCAAATCAAATTTTTTGGAGAAATTGACTACGAGTACCGAAAACTATGAGAACCAAGGTTCCACTGTATTCTCTTGAGTGCTAGCGGGAGAGATGCTTAATAATTTTCACATGGAAAATATTAGAGGGGCTGGTCCCAAATCTGCACCTAGAAATATGAAGACCAGAGTGTCAGGTTCTGGCTTGTTGTCCCCGCTAGGCTAGAACTCCAATAAAAATTGACTGATGCCATGGCCTAATACATACATATCAACCCGGTGTTGCTCCGGAGAACCTCTGGGACACACCCAGAAAATGGTATTTCATTACATACAACTGTTTTTTTTTTTTAATTCTTTAATTTTTTCCTTTAATAGCATACATAAAAGAGGTACTATTACTAATGAAATTTACCACTCGCACAGAACCATCTACTGGGCCGAGCTTATTTCTGTTTGTTGGAGGGAGATAAGATGGAGCAAGCTGATGCACAATTTAACTTTGTGCTCAATCAGTCGGCTAATAACATTCCATCTTTACTTGGAAAAGCCTGCATTGCATTTAACAAAAAGGTAAGTTGTATTATATTGAGCAATCATCTATGTGTAATGTCTAATAACAGTACCAGTATGTATCTTCCTTTTGCTTCATAAAAGTAAGTTTTCAGAATGCAGTGAATAAATCTAGATTGTTTTAATGGAAAGAAATATATATGAAAGAAATGTCTCCTCCTCTCACCTCACTAACATCTCTTCCTCTCACCTCACTTGAGATATATAGATCACTAGGAAGATATACTATAGATAGATCAAGAGGGGAATATAGATTGATCAAGATGGAGGTATTGATTAATCAAGAGGGAGATGTATAGTTAGATCAAGCTAGAGAAAGAGGGAGAAAGATACAGACAGATTAGGAGTAGAAGAGAAATGTACAGATCAAAGTGGGTGATGAAGAAAGCACAAATGTGAGAAAGTAACCAAGAGGGAGATTGAGAGAGAGAGTGATTGAGGGAGATCGAGAGAGCACTATCAAGGGAGATCAATCCTGAGAGAGAGAGATAGTGATAGTGCATGAGAGATTGGGAAAGTGCATATCAAGAGAGGATTGAGAGTGAGGGGTCAAGAGAGATCGAGAGAGCTTGATAGAGAGAGAGATCGGATAAGCACTGGTCAAGAGAGAGATCAAGAGAACAAGATAAGAGAGATTGAGATATCTGGAGAGTGTAATCAAGAGAGAGTAAGAGAGATCAACAGAGCACAAAAATCCCACCAGAAAGGGACTTTTCTTTACATTCAATTCTTGATTTATGTTTTTTAGAGGTATTGTGCTGTGAATAAATGTTTTTACATTGCAATGTTTGTTAATGTTTCAGTGAATGCCAGTGTTGAGAGAGGATTCAAGGTATTGTTTTCACTTGATAGGCCATAAGTTCATTACTGTTCAGTACCAAGTACAAGATTCAAATACCGGTAAAAACTATTACTTTATTGTACCTATTTAAAATATAATTTTGGTAATACTTATATGTATTTAATTTTACCAACAGGATTATCGAGGTGCATTAGCCTTTTACAAAAAAGCCCTGAGAACAAACCCTAACTGTCCAGCTGCAGTTCGTTTGGGAATGGGCCACTGTTTTATGAAGCTTGGGAACCAGGATAAGGCTCGTTTAGCATTTGAACGGGCCTTAGAGTTGGATGGAATGTGTGTTGGAGCCCTTGTAGGATTAGCAGTGTTGGAACTCAATGAGAAGAAACCAGAGAATATTCGTCGGGGAGTTCAGATGCTGTCTAAGGCATACAATATTGATTCCACCAATCCTATGGTGTTAAATCATTTGGGTAATCACTTCTTCTTCAAACAGGTATGAGTGATTGATTATACATTATATTCACTGTATATAGTGCAGTATACATACTAAAGGAAACATATATGTTATGAATGAATACAATGTTTGTTTTGTTTCATGGCAATTAGTTTTTATTTGAATGACAAAATGAAAAAGAAGGTGACCAAGATTCTTTCATCGTTTTCAGGATTTCCAAAAAGTGCAGCATCTTGGGCTCCATGCTTTTCATAATACTGAAAATGAATCGATGCGTGCCGAGTCCTGCTATCAAATGGCTCGAGCATTCCATGTGCAAGAAGATTACTCCCAGGCATTCCAGTATTATTATCAGGCTACCCAGTATGCTGCTCCAAACTTTGTCCTTCCTCACTATGGTCTTGGTCAGATGTATATCAACAGAGGTGACACAGAGAATGTAAGATGTCTATTTATTTTACAGTAATTATTGTATATATTTAAAAAAGTTCCCTATAGATTTGTAGTAATGTATATAAATACATGCCAACAGCTTAACCCCTGAAGTGCAATTATAGTGATACATTGATTTAAACTATTAGCCTTGGGTTTTACATGAATTATGGAACCTGTATTATGACGATTCTTCCCCACTGGCTGTACATGCCAGTGGGGTGAACCCTGGTAAGGCAGTTTTGAATCTTCGTTGGGTCATAGAGTTCTTGGTGATATCTAACTGGATGTAGTGTAGTTTTGTAGTTGTAGTAGAGGTAAATGTAACAGCCCCATAAGTGTAATTATGTACTATGTACGACAGTAAGGAAATGTACTTTTTACACTTTGTATTATATATATATATAATATAATATATATATACTGTATAACTATTAACAATACATTTTGCCCCCTTCCCCCTCTGAAGTTGATAGAATGATCACATAAACTGGAATGTAAATATAATGCACTGGAGTGCTGTACAAATAGCATATGAATGTTGTTCTAAATGTGAAGAAAGAGATTTACCTGTCTGGCCAATGTAAACAACTCATTACAAGGGATGGAGTACACACACACACACTGCTACCGACGAGGGCGAGTTCTTAATTAACATGGACTTAATTGTATTATTATTTTTGAACACTGGGTTAATATTAAGGTTTTTCAGAGCTGGGGCAAGATTTAATAGTCCATCGACATATGGTAATACCAACGAGCTATTTATTTCTGGCTTAGACTTGGGAGATTGTTTGTAGAACGTCGTTTTTGTTTGACCAAACGTGAAATCCAAGACCAATTTGGGTATTTTTAACGTCTTCCCAATTTCAAATATTTTTGTTATTTCTTCATTCAAAAATTCTGGTCTGCAAACTCTCCAGGCTCTGAGAAACATTCCAGAAAATTCCATAGATTTATGTTCTCACGCACTATGGTTAAATTGTATACCATATATGATGTTAGATTTGAACCTTGTTTATACACAAATGTTTATATAGTTCACTTATTTTTCAGGCAGCACAGTGCTTTGAAAAAGTATTGAAGGCGCAGCCAGGTAATTATGAGACCATGAAGATTCTGGGCTCGTTATATGCCAGTTCCACTTCTCAGAGTAAACGAGACCTAGCCAAACAGCATCTTAAAAAGGTATGCAGCTTTTGAGTTGTATAAGATTAAGGTTGTAAAATCTTTTGTCATATATTGCAGATATCCTGGGCTTTGAGACTTGCAAAATGGGGTGTGAGTAATTAGGCTAATCCTGGTGTAATGCGTTATGTTAATTGAGCTAATTTACAGGTATTTGTTTATATTTTTGCAAGGTTTTCAGAATATGGAAACATCAACATTTTGTTATATGACTCAACTTCTCTTGTGATCATGTTATAAATTTTTTTTGGAATGATCTAAATTTTGATTTGGATTGGCCTTATCTATGAAGATTTTGGTATTTTGAAACTTGGAAACAGACTCATAGATCTTGTTCATTTTTCTATCTTCAATTTTCAGATTGCAATTTTAGAATGGCAGCAAACATTGGAGAAAACACTTTTTTGGTTTACTGGGGTTGAAGTGAAAGTGCACATATAATTATACCTGGATTGAACGTAGATGTATAAGTGCTTGTAGCTCCAAGCACTTATTTTATCTAGATCAATTTGAATGGCATGTCTCCTATCTTCCCACTCTGTCTGTTATCTTAGCATCATCCGCAAATATGTTCATATAATTCTCTATTCCTTCTTGTAGAACGTTTATGTAGACAATGGACATTACTGGTGCAAGAACTGAACTCTGCTAGTAACACTCCTCAAGTCAGATACATTGTTTCTGATTACTGCCCAGAAAATTTTTCATCCATATCAGAAGTCTCCCTGTCACCCCATCAGCATGTTCCAGTTTCCAGAACATCCTCTTGTGTGGGACTATCAAAAGCCATTTTTAAGTCCAGATAAAGACACTCAACTCGACCACTTCTCCTGTAGAATCTCTGTGGCTCTATCATAAAAACTGTCATATGTGCCTTGACCGAGGTGAAGCTGAATTAGGAAATAAATATAATCAACCCAACTACTCTTGTACAGATTATGCAGGTTTCAGATCAACTAAGTTTGAACTAATGTTCATAGAATATTCACATCTTGAGTTTCAATGGTGTATTTTTCAGGTGACAGAACAGTACAGTGAAGATGTGGAAGCCTGGATTGAACTGGCACAAATCTTGGAGGGCAGTGACCTTCAGGGTTCCTTATCTGCATATCACAAAGCTACTAAACTTCTGCAGGATCTTGTACAAATGGACATCCCTCCTGAGATCCTTAACAACATAGCAGCATTACATTTTAGGCAAGTAACATATATCTCAAGGTGTTATGCTCATCAGCTTATAAATAAAATGCATATTCTGCATTATTGTTAATGCATACTTTTCATCTCCTGTGAATGTTCAGCCTATATTTCTGTCCCTGGCTGGGGAGCGGCTGAAGGGACCTTGCTTATAAAATGAAATATATACTGTACTATACTGTAGAGAGAGAGAGGGTGGGAGAGAGAGAGAGAGGGTGGGAGAGAGAGAGAGGGTGGGAGAGAGAGAGAGAGAGAGGGTGGGAGAGAGAGAGAGAGAGAGAGAGAGAGAGGGGGGTTTGGGAAGAGAGAGAGAGAGAGGGGGGGGGTGTTTGGGAAGAGAGAGAAAGAGTTGTAATCCTAATTGTACATGGGGGGAGGACTTGATTCATAGTGTAAACAAAACACACACTGCTGAGTAATGTGTGTGTGTGAAAGTGGTCGAGTAGGGATGTAGAAACTATTGACATCATGATTTCATTTGTCAGACTGAACAATTTTGAAGAAGCTCACAAGCACTTCAAGGAGGCCTGGGATCGTTGTGAAGCTGAGAAGGACCAAGACCCCCAGTATTACTCCTCCATTTCTGTTACTATCAAGTATAACTCTGCTCGTCTGCACGAGATGTTCTGTCATTATGATAAGGCAGAAAAACTCTATAAAGAAATTCTTCAGGACCATCCCAATTATGTTGATTGTAAGTAACGTTTTCTCTAAATTTCTGGAATTTTTTGCTTTTGAGGAATTAGTTATTCACAAAGTTTATTCAATTCAATAATTGGCAGTTGCTATAAATATCATTAACAGACTGTGTGCTATATATAATTCATTGAATGGTATGGATTCTTCCTACATAAGGCATGTTAAACTGAGGGTCCCCCCAGGGTGACCCCCTAAATGGGGGCCACCCTTTATTGTCATGAGGGTCACACACCACAACTAATTGAAGTCATTTAATACAAATTATTACAGAATATTTGTATATGCTGCAATCACTTTATATTTTATATACAGTATCCTTTGTGCGGGCCACAGAAGTGCTTGCAAGGCACTGGGCCGTATGTTTGCCCTACATGATATTCCTTGTTTTTCACCTTTTTCATGCCTGACTATTCTTGAACCTTTCATATGACATTACCCTTCTCTTGGGGTAACCAATTGTAATAACTCAGAAATAATGTGTAATGTATAATGTGTAAAGTATAATGTCCACCAGCCAGTGGACATTATACTAGCCTGTGTATATTACACCAGCCGGTGGACATTATACTAGCCTGTGTATATTACACCAGCCGGTGGACATTACATTAGCCTGTGTATATTACACCAGCCGGTGGACATTATACTAGCCTGTGTATATTACACCAGCCGGTGGACATTATACTAGCCTGTGTATATTACACCAGCCGGTGGACATTATACTAGCCTGTGTATATTACACCAGCCGGTGGACATTATACTAGCCTGTGTATATTACACCAGCCGGTGGACATTATACTAGCCTGTGTATATTACACCAGCCGGTGGACATTATACTAGCCTGTGTATATTACACCAGCCGGTGGACATTATACTAGCCTGTGTATATTACACCAGCCGGTGGACATTATACTAGCCTGTGTATATTACACCAGCCGGTGGACATTATACTAGCCTGTGTATATTACACCAGCCGGTGGACATTATACTAGCCTGTGTATATTACACCAGCCGGTGGACATTATACTAGCCTGTGTATATTACACCAGCCGGTGGACATTATACTAGCCTGTGTATATTACACCAGCCGGTGGACATTATACTAGCCTGTGTATATTACACCAGCCGGTGGACATTATACAAGCACATGTATATTACACCAGCCGGTGGACATTATACTAGCCTGTGTATATTACACCAGCCGGTGGACATTATACTAGCACATGTATATTACACCAGCCGGTGGACATTATACTAGCCTGTGTATATTACACCAGCCGGTGGACATTATACTAGCCTGTGTATATTACACCAGCCGGTGGACATTATACTAGCCTGTGTATATTACACCAGCCGGTGGACATTATACTAGCACACATATATTACACCAGCCGGTGGACATTATACTAGCCTGTGTATATTACACCAGCCGGTGGACATTATACTAGCCTGTGTATATTACACCAGCCGGTGGACATTATACTAGCACACATATATTACACCAGCCGGTGGACATTATACTAGCACACATATATTACACCAGCCGGTGGACATTATACTAGCACACATATATTACACCAGCTTGTACTTATGACACTCCCTGAACTTATCCCTATATGCAATACAACAACCTGTGATTATTTAAGTCCTTTATCTCTGCATATTACACTTCTCTGTATCACGAGGTATGCTGACCCATGGATTCTTGTCTCAGTCACCCTCATGCTATTGAAACAAAATTTGTAAATATTGATTTCTATAAATATTGCTATATTGTAAATATTGTAAATATAAGTATTCTGCAGTGGAAAGAAAGTTTTTGAAGGAAATTGCATTTAATATATAAGTGTAATATTAGGTTATTCATGATAGTATTTTGTTATGCTTAGCTTTTTGTTCTGTACTTTATATTGCGTTTTTATTCTTGGAAACAAAATTGTGTGTTTAATGTAAATTTTGATGTACTCTCTGTTATAGGTTACCTCCGTCTTGGCTGTATGGCAAGAGATCGGGGCCAAATTTATGATGCCTCCGATTGGTACAAGGAAGCGCTGCGTATGAACAATGAGCATCCTGATGCATGGTCTCTGATGGGTAACCTTCATCTGGCCAAGAATGAATGGGGACCTGGACAGAAGAAATTTGAAAGAATTTTGAAGGTTTATTTCATTGTGTTTTGTATTGTTAAATTTTATATTTAGTGTTATTCCTTGGGTACATTGAGAATAATCATGTCTCCCCCTAACTCTTCTGACTTCGAGCAACTTTAGGTGCAATTGACGCAGCCTTTCCTCATAACTCATACCTCTTAGTTCTGGTACTAGTCTAGTGACATACCATTCAACTTTCTCCAGCTTCATCTTATGTTTGACAAAGTAGGAACTCCATGCTGGAACTACATTCTCCAGTACACACAGAAATCATAATAGTGTGATGCATCTAATGAACAAATCCACAAGGGCCGTGACGAGGATTCGAACCTACGTCCAAGAGCATCCCTATGTCTCGGAGAGGTTGCAGGATCCAAGTAAGTTCAGTAGAACTTCTGGTTTCAACTCTTTTTACCATGTCGCAGCTCAATCGATTAAGGCAGCGTCTGGGATGCTCTGGGACGTAGGTTCGAATCCTCGTCACGGCCCTTGTGGATTTGTTCGTTAGATGCATCACACTGTTGTGATTTCTGTGTGTAATGAAGTAAGGGCGAAGAGGTAGAACGGCCTATTGACATAGCTCAAGTGCAGGGGGGAGTTGTGTAAAACCCTGGTGTGTGTCTCGGAGAGGCTGCAGGATCCAAGTAAGTTTAGTAGCACTTCTGGTTTCAACTCTTTTACCATGTCATAGCTCAATCGATTAAGACAGCTTCTGGGATGCTCTGGGACGTAGGTTTGAATCTTTGTCAGTTCAAATTTCGAACTTTTGTTGCTATACCCATATACAGGGAGGGGTTTTTGACACTTTCAGAAGAAAAAAATTATTTTTTCCCGAGGTTTCATTTCTTGCGTACTGGGCGGCCATATTTATAGGCCGCTCAGTTAAAGGGTTAAGGAGACAGAAGGAAGGAAGATGAAAGGAATTAAGGAGACAGAAGGAAGATAAAGAGGATTGATGAGGCATAAGAAAAAGGAAGAGGAGAAAGGAGGGAGGGAAAGGGGTAAAGGAAGGAGGAGGCAGAAGCAGCAGTTGGGGCTAAGCAGTATTAAGGCTCTCAGTGTTAGCATTATGTACAATTTATGTATTTCTCTCATTAATGTTGATTGTTTTTCTGCAGAATCCCAGCACCACAAATGATTCGTATTCTCTGATCGCCCTGGGCAATGTGTGGTTAACAACGCTACACCAGCCCAACCGGGACAAAGAGAAGGAACGCAAGCATCAAGATCGTGCTCTTGCCATGTACAAGACGGTCCTTAGAGCTGATCCAAGGAGTATATGGGCTGCCAATGGCATTGGTAAGTGGCTATTTAATAAGGATTATTTCATCTAGAAATAATGGTGAAAACTTCAAACAAAATTACAACAATATGTTATTAACCTTATCAGGACTGATAGAAAAAGGAAAATGCAAATATTTATATAGTTTGTTATTATACAGCACTTATGATCATAACAATTGAGAAGCTAGTAATATTATTTAATAATATCAATATACTGTATATCATGTTATTACATTCTTGTTTACTTGTAGTAATTCATACTTAAAAGCAATAATCATCTATTTTGAGGTTATTTTGAGATGATTTCGGGGCTAAGCGTCCCCATGGCCCGGACCTCGACCAGGTCTCCTATTTTGTTACACACCCCCAGAAAGCAGCCCGTAGCAACTGTCTAACTCTCAGGTACTTATTTACTGCTAGATAACAGGAGCATCAGAGTGAAAGAAACTCCGCCCATTTGTTTTCGCCTCCACCGGGGATCGAATCCTAAGGACTACGAATCCGAAGCGCTGTTCACTCAGCTGTCAGGCCCCAAAGCTGTGGTCGTACTTTGGGTTAGTCGGGTTCCCTTCCCTCCTTCCTGTTACAGGGTTCGGGTCTCATGGGTCATCCGCAGGGTCCTTTGGTTTTGCCGGTTGTTTTGTTTTTGTCTTCGGCGAGTGGCATCCGCCTCTTGGGTCCTTCCCTCTTTTCCTTATATTTGGTGAGGTAGCTCCATGAAGCCAACGGGGCTCCCAGCAGAAAACCAGTGTTGAATGTAATGAAACACCATTTTCTGGATGAGTCCTGGAGTTTCCCTGACATCCGGCCCTCTGGTCGGCGATGTTTCTTGTGAGTTTTGACATCCAGCCTAAGAACTGGTGGATGGATCAGCGGCTCAAGGGTCTGGGACTCCCACCTTCCCCTACCTCGGGAGGGGGGGGTAGGGGGCAAGCCCCCCCCCTACTTGGGAGGGGGGGCTTGCACAGACAACGGCACGGCGGTGTAATGATGTCAGGCTCATTTGCTAGTTTTTGTTTGGGGAGTTCTGGCACTTGGTCGGCTTTCGGTAGCAATTTTTCACCAGAGTAGTGGCTTGTTTTGGGGTGCCTACCTTTTTGGGTGCCAGTCACATTCTGTGACCGGCAGCTGCTTTATGACGCCATCTGCTGGCCACAGGTTGTGTGTCGGTGGATGCTCTTTGGGTTAATCCAGTTTCCCTTGTTCCCTGCTCCAAGGCTTGTCTTTCTCAGGTTGTCCGCAATGTTATTAAGTCTAGCCAGCTTGTGATCTACCATCACACCCATGTTGTTCAATAAACCCTTGAACTATATGTTTAACACATCTCTAACCTTGTCCATGGAGGACAGAAGAAAATGTATATATTCTGGTTAGCATTGTAAATGTGTGGCCATGTTTGTGGTAGAAAATAATAAAAAAAAAAAAAATCACGCCCATGTTGTACGAAAGTATGCCGCTCTTTCGCCTGTTTTTTTTTTTTTAATATATCTTGAACTGATATTTGGGTGAAGGGGGTTTTGGAAGTCGAATAGGGTCCTGACCTTGAGGTATCTCGTGTACATCCCGGTTCTTTCGTGGCCTTGGGGCACTTGTCATGGCAGTCTGTCTCCTCCTCAGTTTGAGACCTGCAGTGTTGCTGCCTTCCTGGTAAGACCCTGTTTGTCTTCTCTGTGGGTAGTTAGCTGTAGGGAGTAGACGGGGCTTCCCCCAGAAAACCAGCATTGAATGTAATGAAACACCAGCTTCTGGGTGAGCCCCCGGAGGCTCCCTGACACCCTCCCTCCCCTTCAGTCGGCAGCTTTCATCATTCAAGAACTAGGGTGGTTAGCTGCCAGCTCACCTTGGAAGCTCCCCCTCCCCATAAGGAGGAATGAGGGGGCTAGTTGGATGATGTGTTGCTTGTTTGTTTTCTTTTTGGGGGGAGATATTTTGCTCTTTTGACGAAGTAGCTTGTATAGTGTAACCAGACATTGGTCTGTTTTGATTTGCCTACCTTTCTGGGTCCTTCCCTAGTTGATGGCTTTTTTGACATGCTTTAAATGTAAAGTGCTCATTGGCCATTGCTCCCTGCACCTCTTCAAGGGGATCCAGGTTCCGGCTCGTGATCCCCGGTAGACTGGCTGAGACTGAGACTAAACTCAGAGGCTCTCTTGCCTCAACTCACAAAGCTCCTCTGTGACTGATGACCCCAACTAATACAGCACTATATCAGTTTAAATAGCTTCAGGGAGCCTCTGAGGCACACCCAGAAACTGGTGTTTCATAACATTCAACGTTGGGCTTTTTGAGCTCGCTTAACTTTTTAGAAAAATAGAATATCCAGCACAAAATCTTTGTGTCGATATGAGTGTGTTTGAGCTTGATTGGTGTGTGCAACAATGTGTTTGATTTATGAAAACTTGATATTTTAGGTGCTGTGTTGGCTCACAAGGGGTATATTAATGAGGCAAGAGACATCTTTGCCCAGGTGAGAGAGGCAACAGCAGATTTCAGCGATGTGTGGATGAACATTGCACACATATATGTTGAACAGAAGCAGTTTATTAATGCTATTCAAATGGTAAGTGACAAAATTTAGTAGATAGTAATCTTTTGTTAGTTTTTATTAGTGTCTAAAAAAAAATATGTATTTGGATTTTAATTTATAATACAATGCTCAAATGTAACTGGGTAAGGGAATAATGTCTGTCATTCAAATATGTACTACTACTACTGAAGAGGAACTAAAGGTAATACAGTATTGTTTTTTCTGGAGGGGGGAGGGAGCCCCTTCGGCTCCCTGGAGCTATCCAGGTTGATATGTAATATATTAGACTTTGACATCAGTCAGTGTGAATGGCGTTCATAGGCCTACTGGGGACCACGAGCCAGAACCTGGCCCCTTCAGAGGGGCACGAGGAGCAATGGCATATAGAATAGCACATGTAGTTTGGAGCATTCTATGTCTGCCATCGACCAGGTCAGGCACCCAGAAAGGTAAACATCCTAAATCAAACTCCTATTCTGGTTGAAACTACTACTAAAAGTCAAACAAGTGGACAGAACTCCTCCCAAGAAAAACAAGCAAATGAGCATGACATCACCGCTGTCTGCGTAGCTCCCTCGCGCTGGCAACCCACACCTTTAGTTCTGAGGCTGGATGTCAAAACATGCAAAAAAGCCGCCGACCGGGAGGGAGGGATGGATGCCAGGGAACCTCTGGGTCTCATCCAGAAAATGGCGTTTCATTACATTCAACGCTGGTGTTTCTGGAGGGAGCCCCTTTGGCTCCCTGGAGCTATCTACCCAAAGATAAGGACAAAAGAGGAATAAACCAGGTAGGCAGAAACCATGCACCCGTAAACCGAAAGCAAGACAACTGGAAACACTGAACGACCCCGCGGATGACCCGGGAGAGCCGAACCATGGAACAGGGACAAAGAGAACATTCTCACAATCGACTTGAGAATTGTCCAGGACGGACCAAAATGTCGTCGTCCCTTCATCTTCTAGTGTGTAGTCTGGTCAACATACTTTAGGCTCATTATTGTGACTCATCACTTGCATAGGGACAAAGAGAACTCGGGCAACCCAAAGCACGTCCATGGCCACAAAGGCTGCGGCACGCAGGCAATGGCAGAGAGCCACAACCAGACTCAAGATGCACCCCCGGCCTAACCAACCAAGCATCAACAACCCCAGGGACCCCTAAGAGATGCAGAATACCGCATCTCCTGGGTAAGGCGTGTGAATACATGAGGTGCCAGATGCAACATGAATGGGAGACAACGAAAGCGGTATCCGAGACGCCCCACAACAAACCCGAGCAAATTGCTGAACCCCGGAAGAATCGGGACGCAACCCAGGCCCGACCCATCCAGGAGGAACCATAAGGACCCCCGAATGACCAGCAAGTCCGATAACAGACAACAACTAGAAGAAGCTGCTTGCAGAAACTTCCTCAGAAAAGAAGTTGGGCAGAAACTGCCCAACCACAGACTTCGCAAACAGCAAAGGACAAAATGGCAACAAAAAAAACCTAGCGAGGGCTCCAGCGAGGAAGCGAGCACCACTAGCCAACACTCGAGACGCGAAGCAAAAAACTGTGACACCGCATCCCGCAGGACCAGCGCAAACAGCTCCAGCAGTGTAGACATCGCACATGCCACCGAGACCAAGACACCAGAACCAGGAGCAGGACCAAGCGCCTCCACATCCTCCTGAAGCCAATCCTAAGACAGCTCCAGGAGGGAAAAGACCCGCAAGACTGAAGCCAGCAGGCCAAAAAAAATTTTGAAAACGGTTTCATGTAATACAGTATTTTCTTCATTAATGTTGCTACTTTTTCTGAGGAGAGCCCCTTCGGCGTCCCGGAGCTATACTGGGCTGATGTACATATATTAAACTGTGGCAACAGTCAATAGATGGAGTTCTAGGCCTGCCGGGGACCAGAGCCAGAACCTCCCCCCCCCCCCCTCAAGAAGAGTTTTGGGCAATTTTTAATCAACTGTAGTTTGTTTTGGAATTATTACCTTTCAGGGTGCCTCACCTGGTAGATGGCAGACATGACTGCTTCCAATTACATGGGGGAGTGTCTATAGGCCATTGCTCCTCGTGCCTCTTCTTGAGGGGGCCAGGTTTTGGCTCGTGGCCCCCGGTAGGCTTAGAACTCCATCGATTGACTGTTGCAACGTATATGCACATCAGCCAGTATAGCTCCGGGGAGCCTCCAGGACTCGCCCAGAAAATGGCATTTCATTACATTCAACGTAGACATCGCACATTTTTTATGACAGGAAATTAGAATGTAAGATACAGGGAGTTACATATTAATATTTACAATTAAAAAATGATATAGAAGGCAGAAAGCATGGGGGGGGGGGACTGATGAGATGATTTTACTGTATTGAGGAAATGTGACTTAGGAAGATGTGTGATAGGTATATGGTATAAGTATACGGTATAAGTGATAGGTATACTATATTTTAGTGTTAATACAAATAATGCTTTTTGTTTTAATATAAATAATGTTCAGTATATTGTTTTGATGTATATACTTTAATGTGTACTTTTAAATTGTGGTGTGGCTGGTAAGATGATGATCTCATGCTTTTGAGGCCCGTGCTCATACACAAATTATGAAAATACATTTAATTTGTATTTAATGTATTTAATGAACATCATTTCAGTATGAGAACTGTCAAAAGAAATTCTTCAAATACCCAAATGTGGAAGTTCTTGGGTATCTTGCACGAGCATACTTCAAAGCTTCTAAGCTGAAGGAAGCCAAATACACTCTACTAAAGGTAAGTCTGAGGTCAAATTTTTAGTGAAGAGTAGTCACTAGTGTATAATGAATTGGCAGGATTATCACAGTATATTATTTCAGACTCAAAATGAAGACACTCATGCAGGCGATGAGTCACAATAACGTGGCTAAAGTCAGTTGACCAGACCACACACTAGAAGGTGAAGGGACGACGACGTTTCGGTCCGTCCTCGACCATTCTCAAGTCCTCAATCCTCAAATACACAAATGTGTGGTCTGGTCAAATACAAAATACACAATCCTCAAATACCTTCTAGTGTGGTCTGGTCAACAAGACACTCATTTTCCATACACTGTGACTGGGCCAGCTATCCCTGATATTTTTTTCTTTTAGATAAACAAACTACAGCAATTTTAAAATGATCTCTTGCAGGAATATGCAAAATGATTATTTTTATTTATCACTCTTCTGACATTGATAACCTCATAGCAAGTAAAAGCTGCAAAAATTCCAAAATGTGGGCTTTGACTTGTTAGAGAAATTAACTATATACATTATCTTGACTAAGATGTTCAAACAAAATTTTGTACCATGTAAGATTGGAAAATTTAATTATATTAATTACTATAATAAGCAGATGAATGATGCTTGTAACCTAACATGTTACATAGGGGTTGGCTATGCATTTATATGCTTTTCCATTTAAGGCAGAAACTATATTAATGGCTGCAAATAATGAAAAGTAATTTTGTTGACTGTATTTGCAGGCTCGCCATGTTGCCCCTCATGATACTGTGATCCTGTACAACTTGGCATTAGTGCTGCAGCGGTTGGCTATGCAAATACTCAGAGATGAAAAATCTGTTTTGAAGACTGTGTTGGCTGCTGTGCATGAGCTGACCTTGGCACAAAAGTGAGTCACCACAAATGTATCTTTAGAAAGTATTTGCATAGATACAAGTATATACACACATGTATTGTAAATAGGAATATCTGTAAAGGCTATAAGGCAATCTTTCTTGGCAACTTCTAAAATTAATGCTTAAAAAAGATTTAGTACTTTTATGTGCAAAACAAAGAGAGTTAGTTACCTTTTATATATTAAAAAAAAAACTGTCATATTAAGGAATGGTATTTATTTCAGATATTTCCAACACTTAAGTGTTAATGGAGATCGTTTGAAATATGACTTGGGAGCGGCAGCTGCAGAGGCAAGTCAGTGCCGTGATCTGCTGTCTCAGGCTCAGTACCATGTGTCTCGTGCTCGCAGACAAGATGATGAAGAGAGGGCTCTTCGACGCAAGCAAGATGAAGAGAGACAAGCGCTGAAACAGAAGGTTGTGGAAGAGAGACAGAAGATAGAGGAGGAGAGGCGACAGTTGATAGAGGACAGGGTAAGCTTCAGCCTTGGGGTCGGGAGGAGGGTGGGGGGTTATGCACAGCATGTGAGACACAGCATTATTGTGGCATGCTGTATGGTCATTTACAATGGACCATGCCCATTAAGGGCACTAAATGCAATTATTTGTGTGATAATTGTCTTGAGCCTTAAACAGCTTGGCAATTGAAAGTTCCTGATGATTCAAGCACAGGAGTTAATCACAGAAAGCCATTGAAGTTGTTTAAGGGTTAATATGTACATGATTAGCTTGATATGTACAAGATTTAAACGGCCCGCAGATACACGGGGTTCACCTCACCTTCATCTGGACTCTTGTAAACAGACTCCATTTTTTTTTAAATTGTGGGCAACATTTCCGGGTGTTAGGACCTCAGTATCGAGTGAGCCACCAAGGTTGGTGCACGCAGCATGAGCTCACAGCACTGCTGTTCAGCTTGTGACCACAGCATCGCCTAAAAATGTCAAAATATATAAGTACATGTTATTATTTAGTGATGATAGTATTAACGAAGACCCCTGACTGTGATAAAAATGTCCAGGATTCTGATAATAGCAGGATTGTGGTGATAATTAGTGCTGTAGTGGGAGGAGTAATCTTGGTGGGGAGGGAGATAGCATTGTCTGCTGACTGTGTGTGACCACCTTTTACTGTCTGGACTCACTATACCAGCTTAGTTGTTTGCTATGGTGAACAAAACATGCAGATACTTATATATATAACATCTGTATATAGTGAATAAAAGCAAAAAACAGTATGGTGGGAAGAGAAGAATGGTGAGTCATGTGAGGTGAGGTAGGGAGGGAGTGGCAGCCAGTGACGGGCTAGCTGGTGTGTGCTGGTCACTCCTTGCTGCTGTTTGACTCAACACACCAACTTAGTGATTCCTTATGGTGAACACAAATGTAGATACTTATATATAACGTGTATATATATAATGTAATGACAACAATAGGTGTGTTGAGAGAAGCCATTTTGGTGAGGGAGGTGGCAACATCTGCATGACTTGTCATGCTGGGTAAAGGTGGCTACTATCCTCTTTGGGCACTATACCGCCTTAATTGAACAGTTATGATGAACAAAACATGTAGGTACTTATATATAATGTGTGTATATAGGGTAATAACACCACAACAGTATACTTGAAGGAGGAATGTTAGTGCGTCTGGCCTTGAAGGAAGGTGACGATGGGAGGGACGGAGGGAGCATGAGTTGTGTGTGTGGCCACCTGTTACTGTCTGCCGTCACCATACAAGATTAGTGGTTCGCTATGGGGGAACACAAATGTAGATACTTACATATAACGTGTATATATATATAGTGTAATAACCGACAAAGTATTTGTTCACTGTTTGATGAACATAATAATTGAATCAATAATATGCACACCATAATTTTGAGTACAGCGATGATTTACACATTTTATTATATAAATATATCACACTATACACTACTGAATATTATTAGAGCAAAAAAACGAAGAAAAAATCAGAGACATTGAAATAATTAGGTAAATATATCTTTGTGGCAACCCCCTGCCTGACAGTTTTGGTGAAGCAGAACTTCCGAGTCAGTGGCCAGACTTCCCCGACCTTTTGCGGCCAAAATATGCCACTTACAATTTTTTATTATTTTTCCCGTGATCAGGGAACAAAAATTATCAGGTTAAGAAGAATTTTTTTGTCTTGTTATGTGTCCGTGGGTGACAATCTCAAATATTATTGATATTAATATTCAAATAATATTACAGTGTAATATTTCGGTATTACCTAATAGCCCTTAGCAACACAAGGGTTAAGTGGGTTTGAATCAAGTTTTACTGTAAACATTTTAAACAAATATTACTACAAAGTTATCTTTTCTGGGGGGAGCTTGGTCGGCTCCCCGGAGCTATCCAGGCAGAATGGATATGTATAACTTTCTGGCATCAGTCAATGTGTTTGGAGTTCTTGCCTACCGGGGACCACGAACCAGAACCTGGCCCACCTCAGAGAGACAGAAGGACCAATGGCCTATAGAAACCCCCATGTGGTTGGGAGAATTCTATGTCTGCCATCGACCAGGACAGGCACCCAGAAAGATAGGTGCCCCAAACAAACCCCTATTTTGGTGAAACTATTGCTACTGAAAGCCAAGTGCACAGAACTCCCCAAATGAAAATTAGGAAACGAGCATGACGTCATCATGTTTCCGCGCCGCTGTCTGCACACCCCCCCCCCCCTCTTCGGGAGGGGGAAGTGGGAGCCTCAGACCCATAAGGAGGAGCAGGGGGTCAGACACGGACCCCCTGCTGCGTTGCCGACTTCCTCTTCGGGTTTTTTGGGGCTCAGTGCCTTGGCTCCTACCCGATCCCTCACTCGATGTGTTCATGGACGCGTCGTCTCTTGGCTGTGGCTTTGTGAGCACCAGTGCTCACAAGTGGACGGCTAGGAGCGGTGGGGTCCACACAGCACGGTGCAGGAGTTCGCGGCGGTGTGGTTTGCGCTTTGTAGGTAATACGATCTGCAGGTTGCCTGCGGATCGACGATCCGACTCCATTCGAACTGTTTCCTGGTAGTTCATTGCCCGAGGGGGTTCGATGCAGTCCTTGGATCTTTGGAGCTGGTCGCTTCGGGTGACTCGTCTGCTGAATTCTTGGGGTTTGGCTGTCCTGGCGGTTCACATCCGAGGGTGTACAATGTCCTGGCGGACGGCCTGTCCCGGTTCATTCCTCTGTCCACAGAATGGACGGTCGATGCTGACTCATTTAGTTGACTCTGCCTGACGTTCGAGAACCCGGAGGTGGATCTCTTCTTGTAGGCTTGGTCGAGGCGTCTTCCGGTATATGTTGCGCCCTTCCCCAACTGCGAGGCCATCAGGATCGACGCCTTCCGGCAGGACTGGTCGAGGTGGGAGGTTCCTGTACCTCTTTCTCCTAGTTCAGCTGTTGCTCCAGGTCCTGGCTCGCTTGGAGACATCCCAAGGGCGGGTAGTCCTTTTGGCCCCGTGGTGGGCCAAGGTGTGGTTTCAGACGCTGCTTGCCTGGTGTCCGAACCCAGAGGTTTTCCACGACTCAGCCTCTTTCAGAAGATCGGCCCGGTACGTTACAAGACTGGTTCGCTCTTCTCCTCGAGTCGTTGCGTTTGGTATTTTTGACTCGAGTTTATCACCATCTGTATGGTGATCAGGTGGCCTCATTGATGGTGTGAGCTCCTCACCTGCGAGCTTTGTCTCGGCGGCGGTATGAAGTTTCCTGGCGGTCCTTCTGTTTCTTTTTTACTCTTCGTTGTTATACTTCGCTTTCGGTTCGGGTGGTGCTGTCCTTTCTCTCGTGATTGAAATTGAAATTGAAATTGAAATAAGTTTATTGAGGTAAAATACACACAAAGGGATGAGGTAGCTCAAGCTATTCTCACCCCGTTCAGTACAACGTGTTAGTACATACATAGACACACATCACAAACAATAAACCTGTTACCAAACATTCTGAGAGATAAACATGTACATTTCCTCCTTCACAAGTGGTATGGTATCAGACGTACACAAATACTTTTATGACCTAGTTATACGGATAATTCAACAAAATATTACAATCTTGGTGCAAAATTCTTATATCTCTCAAGAATATCATCAACCTTTCCTTTGTGACACATCCAGGCTATTTGCTCAGGAACAGTCCTTATCTCAGTGTTTCTATATACATTAATCAACGGACAATCAAGAACATAATGGGCAATGGTGTGAGACCTTAACATACCACATAGTTTACACTTCGTGTCATTATCATGAACGCCTATCCCATATTCCCAGTAATATTTGTACCCAAGCCTGAGCCGCATGTACACAGAGTCACTCCAAACATTTCTCCTTTTACCATAAGTGAAAAGGGTGTTTTGACTCACATGTAGTGTTGCATGGTTAGACTTCTCTCATACATTATCCCTCTCCTCGTGATTGTTCCAGGATCATCATCTTATGCCGAATACCGTCGCCTCGTATCGTGTCTTGCTGGTAGAGCTGCTTCAGCTTGCTTTCAGTATAGGTATTACCTTTGCGCCGTTTCTCAAGCTGTCTCGTACGTTGTTTCACCTCCAGCCTGCTCATGCACCGCCTGAGCCGTCCTGGTCTTTGGATAGAGTGAAGAATGAGACTGCTGCTTTCCGGAGGGGTCCTTGGATTGTTGATGCTTGGATGGTCAGGCTGAGGGTGCATCATGTGTTGTGTCCGGTTGCGGCCCTCCTCCTTTATTTGCGCGCCACGGCTTCTGTGTCCTGGGACGCGCTTTAGGTTGATCCGGGTTTCCCTTCTTTCCTGTTCGCTTGGACGGGTATCTCAGGTCGTCCGCAGGGTTATCAAGTCTAGCCAGCCTGGGGTCCCGAGCCCATGACGTTTGTAAGTTCGCTGCTCCTGCTGCCATCTTTGGGCAGCAGGAGCCCAAATGTCCTGGGCTGACATTTGGGCACAGGTTTATTTGGCGGTCAAACAGGGTCCTGCCTGCACTCTACCTCGTAAATGTTCCTAGTCAGGCCTGTGTCACTTAGGGTTGGCGGCTGCAGCCTGTCTCGACTTGACAGGCTGTGGAGGTGTGGAGCACCGACCACCTCCCGGGTAAGTCCCCTTTCTTATTTTGTCTTTGGTGAAGTAGCTCCGGGGAGCTGTAGGGCCTCCTCCCAGAAAACCAGCGTTGAATGTATAGTAATGAAAATTAATTTTCTGGGTGAGTCCCAGAGTCTCCCCAGCAACTCTCCCTCCCTCTAGTCGGCGGTTTTTCGTGTATTTTGATATCCAGCCTCAGAACTGCGTTGTAGATCGTCGGCGCAAGGGTCTGTGGCTCTCTCTCTCCAAGGAGGGAGCTGTGCAGACGTGCGGCGCGGCTCGTGTGATGTCATGCTTGTTTGCTCGTTTTAATTTTGGGAGTTCTGTCCACTCGTTTGTTTATTTTTATTGTTTTCACCAAAATAGTGAGTTTGTTTTGGAGTGCTTACCTTTCTGGGTGCCTGTCCCGGTCAATGACAGATATAGAATGGTCCACAATCACATGTGCATTTCTATGGGCCATTGCTCCTCGCCCCTTCCTGAGGGGGGCAAGGGTCTGGCTGTGGTCCCTGGTAGGCCAAGATCTCCATCTTGTACAGGACTTTAGGACTATTAGCCTGGATAGCTCCAGGGTGCATCCGGGACTCACCCAGTAAATGGCCTGGTTTTCTGGATTTAACATTCAAACTTTCTCAAGGTACTGTACACAGTTCTGTACTGTAATGTATGAGAACTAGGTGAGTACAATGTTCTGTTCAGAACAGAACAATGGTAAGAACACTGTATACAGTACATACCTTGAAAAAGGATGCAGGTTACATCCAAAAACTTGTCTTTAATACATTTATAAGTATATTTGGTCTTGTCTTCATCTTCATTATATCCTGTTATGTATTGGTTACTCTGTATGTGTACTGTATTGTTGAACAAAAACTCTTTAAACTATAAGAGCAGTGTAATTATCCTAACAGCATATGCATCACACTTACCTAAGTGTAAAATGTTAGTTGTCTTTCTGATCCCACACTGATTTCTTGCAGATGAAAGCACGTGAGCAGTATAAGGAGAAGATGAAGAATGCTGTCATTATCAACGAACCGGCTGAAACCCAACGTAAAGGAGGGCGCGGACGCAAGCGAGATATAGAAATATTGTCAGATGGGTCTGGTGCAGGAAGCGGAGGTGAAGGTGAACCTAGGAATAAGAAGGCTAGAGGACGTAAAAGGAAGGAAACAGGGCAAGTTAAACTCTACAACTTAAAGTTGAATACTCTACTGGATATTTCTTATTACTGTCATCTCCCAAGTCCAGTTCCAGACAACAGTACTTTATATTGTTCCACACTTGTTCTGAATTTGGGAATAATTCAGATAAGGGATATTTTTTATCCTGAGGGGAGGCTCGTCGGTTCCCCGGAGCTATCCAGGCTGATATGTATATATTAGCTTTCTGGCATCAGTCAATTTTTTTTTTAATTTTGCCCCGAGGGGCAAGTTTATTGGGCAGCGTCACTCATCTTGTGAGTGGACATACCGCCATAGCAGCATATACAACACTCCCCAAAAGGAAGAAAACCCGCTGGGTTGTTCATCCTGTCACTTGTACCCAGACACAGCTGGGACTTGCTTAACTGGCTTAACGGTCTTAAGTGAACAGCTCCTCAAACAAGAAGAACATCTGTCAACCCTTAAAAGCTAACGTTATCTTGCGGGCGCAAAATGGGGGAATCTTTTAAGAACAGTATCAATATTTGACAAACAGTGTTTTCCTAATTCAAACAATGTGGGGTTTATTATTCTACACATACTTCTAATGTCTCTCAGGTGTTCACATTCACATAGATAGTGGTCTAGGCGGTGTCCATCACTCTCATCACAGATTCTGCAACTTTGCTGATCAACAGTTGTTTCCATTCCGTATCTCCATGGATATTTGTATCCAAGATGGATTCTCGCTATTACTGATTCTCTCCTGCGTCCTCCTCTTTGCCCATAATGATTGGGATTGCCAGCTGCAACCATGTTGTACCATCATACAGATTCACTGGTTTGTGCTTCTATCCTCCTTTCCTCAGTTACGTTGTCACGGTGATGTTGCCTGACAATACCTCTAATTTGTAGTAAAGTCTAGGGTATGAAGTATTCAATATGGTCTCCTTCAGCAGCCAGCACATCTGCTCGTTCATTCTCACATATTCCAACATGGGAGGGGATCCACAGAAACTTGATGACTCTTCCCTGATTGGTAAGTACTCTCACAGCTCTCTTAATTTCAGCAACTATTGCAAGATTTTCTGCCCGATTTTTACTTAGGCTTTGAAGTGCTGCTTTTGAATCGGTGCAAATCACTGCACCATTAGTGTTCCGTTCAAGAAACCTTAACGCCATAACAATAGCAGTTAGCTCTGCTTGCGTTGAAGAGGCATAGTTCTCAATACGCGCTTTTTCTTCATTTCTGCGTTGGAAAGCATTATCCTTAATTATAGTGTAAGCTGCACCAGCCCTTCCATTGACAGGATTAGATGAGCCGTCAGTGTAGATTTGATCTAGTTCATCTCCGGCTTCTTTATAAATTTCCTCGAGATACTTGTGTCTCATTTTTTGTGGTATCATGTTGTGGAATTTTTTGTGGAATCTGTATGTTGGATTTTTTCATTGCCATTTCATTGATGATAATCCTGCATGAGTCATCCTCCCAGGGAGGTAACCTCTCTACAGGGAGGAGCTCACGGGCTTGCTCAAGCAGGTGAAGTTCTTTGAGGTAGCAGACTGATCTGTGATGCCATTTTTTGCTTCTCCTGTTTCCCCCTGAAAGTAGCACAGAACTCAGTTGTTTCTTAGCAATATCATTGTAATGGGGATCTCTGGCTATCCTAATTGCAAGCTTAGCATTAAGCTCCTTAATTCTGCTTTTAACACTGGGGACTCTCGTAGATTGGACGTTTTGGCAGTTCTTGGAACTCCAAGAATGATTGTCATGGCTTCATTCTGAATGCTTTCGAGCCTTTTCATATCGCTTTGGGAGTAGGTGCATAAAATTGGTGCGGCATAGTCCATGACGGAGCGCACATAGGCTGTGTACATCATTTTAAGCATGGCAATAGAGGCTCCATGTCCATTCCAGGTCATAGATTTCAGTGCCCTGAGTCGACTTTTGCATGTTCCTATCAGTTGGTTGAGTTCCTCTTTCTTCCCCTTGTTAGAGCCGACAGTGATGCCAAGGTACCGATAGTGGTCAATCCATTCAAGTGTTACACCATTAATTTGTAGTTCTTCATTTTCTCCCCGCTTGTGATGGGAGTATGCCTTCGTCTTGTTTGTGGAGAGAGTGAAACCGAACCCAATGCATTTCCTTCTGTGGAATTCAATGGACTGTTTAATTTTTCCCAAGGCGGGAGCTTGTATTAGGACATCATCTGCATATCCCACTTGTTGTGTTCCTTCTGGAAAATCAATATTTGCAAAGGCATTCATAAGTACATTGAATAGTGTGGGGCTTAAGACTCCTCCTTGGGGGGGTCCCGAGTTCCATATTCATTGTTCTTGAGACTGCTCCATTGAAGCAGACCTTGGCTTTCCTCCCTGTGAGATAGTCTTCAATCCATTTCATGAATTTTCTCTTGACACCCATGCATGCAAGCTCGTCCAGGATCGCAATCCTCTGTGCTTTGTCGAAAGCTCCTTTGATGTCAACAAATACAGAGTACTTAGCTATGTCATTAGCCAGGTAATTAACTATACAATTTGCTGTGCTCCGTCCTTTAACAAATCCATTGACCCCCTCCCCTAACCTGCCTATTTTGTGCAACAGTCGGTTTAGAATGATCCTTTCAAGCATCTTGCAAGTACATGACATAAGACTGATAGGTCTGTAATTGCCAGGCTCATTGGGTTTCGGTATGGGGAAAATTATTGCATGTTTCCATTGTGTGGGCAATACTCCACTAGGAATGATTTGTTAAACAGGTGGAGTAGTGGATTCCCAGAAACTTCACACAATGCATTGAGTATGTCGTAGGTCGCTGCAGTGAAAACGGCACGGCTGCGACATACTCGCAGCCGTGAAAACACAAAGGAAGGGAGCCCGCTGGCAGACTCATACAACATGGCTGGAGGAACAGGCTCGAATGCCCCCGTCGCTACCCCGAAAGGGGAATTCCCCGAGACCAACCCAGTCTCAAAACCATGGAAGCCCCGCCCTGACCCCGAACCTACAGACGGTAAAGACCCAGATGCAGGGAGGAGGGGGGGTCGGAACCCGACAAGACCACCAACCAAAACAGGGCAGCCTCGGGGCTTCCATGGAGCAAACAGCCTAGCGCGTTTCCACCGAAACTTATCGTGCAACGCCAGTGCTGCTTGCACCCACTTAGTCAGCAGAAGACTGTGTAACCGAGGCACAACAAGCAACAAAACTCGCAGGACCCTGGGCCGAAAGTCTCACCGACCCCACAGGCAGCTGACGGAGGCAAAACAGTGAGTGTCACCCTAAGACAAGGGGACAGAGCAACCCTCAAACTCGCACAAAGCGAGGGGGGGGGGGGGACTCTGGGGCCATATCCATCGGGCCCACGCTTCCCCTAAGGGTTTCCCAGGGTCCTGAGCATTTATTATAAGAGGACTCGCGCTCAGGTAAACCCAGGCAGGGTACTGCTAACCGGCGCCCATATTCAATAACCCGCACACCATCTTCATGTTTACGAATGATCTCTTGTTTTTCTTCTATGATTATCCTCACGTGTGTTTCATATGCTGAACTTTACCACTGACTTTCTTGGGACCCATGGCGTGAAATATAATAATTACTTTTATGTTCAAAAAACAAAAAATCACCAAAATAATGGAATTTCTTACAAGTGTGATCGTCACTAAGCGGGCGGCTCTGGTAAACTGAGGCAGGTCGGTCCGTGCCACTTAGGAACCTTGCGCTCGGTCGACCCGAACGCGTATCAACGAATATTGTTAGTCGACAACAAGATCGTAAGTCTAGTCGCATTTTCTGACCAAATTTACATCGTAACTCGAAAAAATCATACGTCGCGGCAATCGTAAGTCGAGGTGTCACTGTATATCCATATCAGCCTTTATAGCTCTGGGGAGCCTCCAGAAAGTGGCGTTTCATTACATTCAATGTTGGTTTTTACATTTTTTGTTTGGGAACTTTGAAGGGAAATCCATATTTCATGGCAATATCATGACCAAACTATAGCATCTAGAATTTGGTGATTATTTTTCCCCAACCTTGCTGCCATTCTCTTTAATTTTAGAATTCAAGTTATTCTTAGAATTTTCTTATAAAAGCTGGACATGGAAGGTGTATCCCAAATAAATGCTGCAGTATCAGTATGCTGTATCAGTATTAAGTATGCTGCTTAATCAATCCTTAATCAACATTTTATTGATATAAAATAGAAGAAAATTATTGGTTCTCGTTTTTATATTTATATTTTAATTTTCAGAAAGAAGAGAGGCAGGAAGGGAAAAGGCAGCGACGACGAGGATGATGATCAACCTCGTGGCCGTAAACGCGGCAAAGGAGGCAGACAGAGACTCAAAAAGGATTCCTCTGATGGTCTCTCGGCAAAGCAAAAAGGCCGTATTGTTTCCAAAGCAACTATTTCGGATTCATCAGATGACTCTGATAATGAGCGGCTCAAAATTGCCAGTGGATCTGATAGTGACAGAGGCAAAAGTAAACGTCGTCGAGTCATGTCTGAATCCGGTTCTGATCGTTCACGGTCAAAATCAAGATCACGTTCTCGTTCCGCATCAGGTTCAAGGTCACGTTCTAGGTCAGGTTCAAGGTCACGTTCTGGCTCAGGTTCAAGGTCTCGAAGTCGCAGTCGCTCTAAGAAGAGGCGTTCAGTATCCCGATCCAGGTCACGCAGTGGCTCCCGCTCTGCTAGCCGTTCACCTGCCAGGTCACGGTCTAGATCAAGGTCAGGGTCAAGATCCAAGTCTAGGTCAAGATCCAAGTCTAGGTCAAGATCCAAGTCAGGGTCAAGATCCAAGTCTAGGTCAAGATCCAAGTCAGGGTCAAGATCCAAGTCTAGATCAAGATCTAAGTCTAGGTCAAGATCCAAGTCAGGGTCAAGATCCAAGTCAAGATCAAGATCCAAGTCAGGGTCAAGATCCAAATCAAGATCAAGATCGAAGTCAGGGTCAAGATCAAGGTCCAGATCAAGGTCCAAGTCAGGGTCAAGATCAAAATCACGTTCTCGGTCAGGATCTCCTGCGAGATCAAGATCACGCTCGGGCTCGCCTCAATCTCACTCGGGATCCCCTCGATCTGGATCTCATCGATCAGTCTCGCCGCGATCTGGATCTGGATCGCCACAATCCAGATCGGGCTCACGATCCCCAGCTAAATCTCACTCGGGATCTGAGGTTGGTGGAGATGGGAGTGATAGTGAATGAGTATATTTTAATGTTCTTTGCCAATAGTTGTATTCATTTTAGAATGATTTCATTTTGATTTCTTAAATGTTGTGGTATACACATTTTGTTTGTGAACAATACAGGATATGATATTTTGTATTATCAGTGTGCATATTATTTCTTTAATATATTGCCAATAAAGTGGCAACTGTATCTAATTTAAAATATATTATCCATAAAATCTAATATCATATTTGTGAAAAGTTTGTGTTCTTCTATATTCACCTAATGTTGAGTATGTGATGTAAAGTTTATCATGTACAGTATTGAGAAGGTAGGCAGTCATACAGTGGAAATTCATTACAGTAATTCACAAGTTAGAGCAGCATTTTTGCCTGTGTTGTATTTGAATGTACTTGGCAATGTACTAGTTTGATAAGCTGGAAAATTTATGTGGATGGTCACAAAATGAACTGCTAGAATTTAGTTGTTTTAATATGCCACTTAAAAACATTTCTTTTTTTAATGCATTTCTATTTAAAGAGTATTCTTCATTTGAACAAATCCACAAGGAGCCGTGATGAAGGTTAGAACCAACGTCCGAGAGAATCCCAGACACGCCTTAGCCGACTGTGCCACAACACGGCTCATCACGGCCCTTGTGGCTTTGTTCATTTGATGCATCACGCTATTGTGATTTCTGTGTGTAAAGTATTATTCATTCACTGATTTATGACCCAGTTAGTTAAGAGATCAAACATTGTTCCATTTAAAGTTAATCATGAGAATATCATATTGGTCACCATCTCTTGTTATTTGGACAATCATTTTCTCACAATGGCAAATAATAGTTGGACAAAATTGTGAATTATGGTCATGCCCTTTACAAGCATATTTACTTAAATTATTTTCCTTCCATGGATTCGGTCATCTCTTTTCAAAGCTTGTTTAATGTCTTTAGGATGGCCTATTCTAATATTTTTAATGCTGTATTCATTTTCCATAAATATACATAATTTTTTTTGTACCATTGTATTATTACATTCCTTATTACATTACCAAATCTTATGAGTTATAATGAGCGTTATTTATATCAATGAGCATGAGTGAAAGTAATCTGCAAAATTATGGCAATATTTTTTGCCTGAAATTCATGAGCACAATTAAGCGTTGAGATATTATCAATTGATTACCATACAGTAATTAACTTTGAGTGTTGCAGTACAGACTTATGCATAAAGCCCTCTTTTGATTAATGCCCCTTTGTGTATTCATCAACAATGACTTTGTGTTTACTAGTGCAAGACATTTGGGCACATTTCCTGACACCTGATGACATTGTTCACCTAGCAGTAAATAGTTTCCTGGGAGTTTGACGACTGTTGTGGATAGGCTCCTGGGGAAAGTCTGTCCTTAGCCTAGGGAGTCCTTAGCTTAGGGAGCCGGTCGACCGAGCGGACAGCACGCTGGACTTGTGATCCTGTGGTCCTGGGTTCGATCCCAGGCGCTGGCGAGAAACAATGGGCAGAGTTTCTTTTACCCTATGCCCCCTGTTACCTAGCAGTAAAATAGGTACCTGGGGGTTAGTCAGCTGTCACGGGCTGCTTCCTGGGGGTGGAGGCCTGGTCGAGGACAGGGCCGCGGGGACACTAAAGCCCCGAAATCATCTCAAGATAACCTAAAGGGAATTTGATAAGACTAACAGGCTTTCTGTCCCCAGCAATGGTTAACCATAACAGCAATCTCTTCCCTTGTATCAACCCCCTGGGATGCAAGCCAACAAGCCAAGAAACAAACATTCCTTATTATTGTACCACATTTTCCAATTTTATTTATTTTATTTATATATACAAGAGTTCTAACATTCTTGTACAGCCAATAGTACAAGTAGCGTTTCGTTCAAGACCTTAATCCTATGTTCCCTGGAATACGGCCCTGTGAAAAATCGTTTAACAACCAGGTATCCAACAACCAGGTACCCAACAACCAGGTACCCAACAACCAGGTACCCAACAACCAGGTACCCAACAACCAGGTACCCAACAAAGTTAAACAGAGTTTAACTCTGCAAGTGAGTTACTGTCGAGGCTCTGTTACTGTTAACAGAGCCTCTGTTTAACTCGACAGTAAAAATTAAGGATTTACGCCCAGTAAATGCTCCCTGGCCAGGATACGAACCCAGGACAAAGTGCTCGCGAAATGCCAGGCGAGTGTCTTACCACTTCACCACTGGGACTGTAATTTCTGTGGTTGGAGAGGCATCAGGCCAGAGCAGAGAGATTACTAATACAGAGAAAGGTTTTAAATGAACATAATTCATACATCATTTGCATAATATAATATTACAGATAAACATGTGCATCACACTTAAGCAGTCGTCTACAGTAGCAGGCCACTGCATCAGGTGTACAATGCTTGTGAATTGTCATATACAGTACAGACTTGTTCCTTACAACATTTTGTGTGTACTTCACATGCACACACCTCCCTCTCTCTCATGCTGTGTCCACCAAAAACGGTGTATTTTTAGATCAGAATACAAATTATTAAATACTTTACAACAAAATTTTCTGTAAATAATGTTGACATTGATGAAATGTTTCACTTTTAGAAATAAAACTTAGTATGGCAATGCACACTATTTTCAGAAGTATAGGAAAACCAGGAACAAAGTCAGTATAATGGTTGCGTGGAATAAATGTTAGAGAGATGCACAGAAAAAGTGCATATTAGCTAACACATTGTATCCTCATTTTAATCAAGAAAATGTAAGAATAATCAGAGCAGTTAAAAGACAACTGAAGGACATAGATGCTAATAATTCTTTAAATTACTGCAATGGTTTCATTATAGAAAGAAAGTGCAGAAAATTAACAGTAAAGTCATATGAAACGTGAACCTCTCCCCTTGTATTGCAAATACAAAATGCACTTACAGCAGACAATTAAGATATCAATTCTTTTCTGTGGGGAGCAGGGAGTTCTACTCTTGGGGAGTAGAAGAACTCCCAGAACCCCATCAACCAGGTATCAACCACAGCCCCTATGGCTCCCCGGAGCTATCCGGGATGTGTATGTATTAGAGTCCGAGACTGTGGCATCAGCCAATTGGATTTTTTTTCTTGTAATATATACAAGAGTTGTTACATTCTTGTACAGCCACTAGTATGCATAGCGTTTCGGGCAGGTCCCTGGAATACGATCCCCGCCGCGAAGAATCGTTTTTACAACCCATAAAAGTACTCATTTTACTGCTGAGTTAAACAGAGGCTACAGTTAAGGATTTGCGCCCAGTAAATCCTCCCCGGCCAGGATACGAACTCATGACAAAGCGTTCGCGGAATGCCAGGCGAGTGTCTTAACACTACCCCATGGAGACCTAAAGTTCTTACCTACCAGAGACCACGACCCAGAACCTGGCCCCCCCTCACAGAGGTATGATGAGCAATGGCCTATTGAAACCCCCCATGTATTCTGGAAGCATTCCATGTCTGCCATCAACCAGGGTTTGGCACCCCAGGGATGTTAAGGAGGCTCTCGTGGCTTACCTCCTGCGAGACCTGGATTCCGCCTCTGTGATGGAGCATGATGGATCATGGATCCATATTCTTTTGAGTTCGGACCCATGGCGAACTTCTACTTTTCCCTATTGGGAAAAGTACGAGGTAACGGCGTCTTCCTAGCTGACAGGCCCCCTCCCCGCTCAGCTCGTTGTCGCCGTGTGGGGCTTAGTGGGCGGCTGCCGGAGTGTGATGCTCCTTGGGACAGTCCTCTGTCCTTTTCTAGCCTTGTGCTCCTGCTGCCGTCCTTTCCAATTCTGCTGGGCACCTTTTCCTTTTCCTTCTGTTTCGTTTTTCTCCCCCCTCTTCTCCTATCTGCTTGCCGTTTCCTGCCGACCTTTTGCTTGTTCTGGTTCTTCCCTTGGACTTCTCTATTTTGACGCCCGGGTGCTTGAGGAGGCATACTCTTGCACCCGTAGAACTGTAGTACCCGACATCGAGAGCGAGGGGAACCTTTTATTGTCAATCCCCCTTTCGTCACTGAACCCGATCTCGACGGACTGTCGGTTTCTTAAGGTGGCGTTTGTGGGGCGTATACTCACGACGCACCCCTAGGAGGCCCCGGCAAGATCGGCGATAGCTTCTTGTTGGGTGTCCTGCCTCTAATTGTGGCTCCATGGTGGGTGTGGGGGCACATTCGTGAATGAATTCTTCTTTTCGTAATGATGATGACCCCTGTTTCGGCTGTTTCTGGTTTACCTTCTCAGGCTCGTGGGGTGGGCGACCAAGCCCCCGAGTCAGTCCGTGTTGGAAGACCGGGCTCTGTAGCCTCCGCTGCATTGGGCCCCGACCTTGCTCCTCCTTTGGCCTCTCTGACTCCTTCCCCTGGCTCCCCTCCCTCCTCTGTGGTTGGGTCGAGCCCCAAGCCCCCAGTGGTGACTACCTCGTCCCCTGGCGCGGCTCCTTCTCTAGTTGTAACTACTGCGCCTTTTAACCCCTCTCTCTCTGGGGGTTTTCACCGCCGTCCTCGTCACGGCCGCCCTCGCTCGATTCCTTACAGTTCTGCTACCTATCAAGCTTTGTTTGGTCCCGCTTCGTGGGCCAAATATTTTGATCTCCTCCCTCTTGATTCTGTGCCTCCTGACGATTTCTCCCTCCATCGACATCTCGTTGATTCCGTGGATGCCTCCATTACTTTCAACCCCACTCGTCTCGGTACACGTGTCGTTGCTGCTCCTTCTCAGGATGCTGCTTCCCGCTTGGCTGCCTTATCCTGCCTTGGCGAGACCCCTGTTCGGGTCTCGAAGAACGCTCAGTTGAATGCCAGTGTTGGCACTATTTTGCTCCCGCCCCATGTTGCGACCGGTGTTCGGGACCTGCGCGACTGCCACGACGATATTCGACATATCCTCGCTGCCCAGGGCCATTCTATTCTCCAGGTGGACACGTTTACTCGTCCCCCTCGTGGTAGTCGCCGTCAACCCCTCCGGGTTGTGAAGATTACCTTTGATGGTAGGACCCTTCCACCCTCTGTCATTCTTGCTGGTGCCAGGTGCTCTGTCCAGGAGTACATTCCTTCTCCTCGGCTCTGCAACAAGTGCTGGAGGTTTGGGCATGGTGCCCTCCGCTGCTCCGGGACTGTCTCTCTCTGTCCTTTGTGTGGGGGTGAAGGTCACTCTAAGTCGGAGTGCACTTCTCCCCAGGCTCGTTGTCTCAACTGTGGTGAGGCCCATCCTACCTTCTCCCGTGCGTGTGTCCATTACAAGCTTGAGGCAGCCGTCCTCAACTTGAAGCACCGGGAGCGTTTATCTTTTCCTGAGGCGAGACGCCAGGTTCGCCGGCTCCCGCCTTATGCTAATATCTCTTATGCTCGCGTGTTGCGCTCTTCCTCTCCTCGTCCTTCCCGCCTTCCTCAGACTCACAACCGTTTCCGGGCCTTGGACCCTGATGCGCCCACTGCCCCCTCCTCTGTTCCTTTGGGTTCTCTCCCGAAGGATCCTCCTCCTGGTCCTCTGTCTGGGGTTCCCCTTCCTTCTACCCGGTCTGTCGTGTCTTCTGTGTCTTCTTCCTCGTCTCCCTCCGTTTCTCCTTCTCATCCTTCCCCTCCGTCTCTTGACTCTCCCCGCCGCCTGTCGGTGCGGGCTGATGTCCATCGCTCTCCAAACGACCGTCATGTGTGCTCACGTTCAGCTTCTCCTGTTGAGACGCTAGAATCCGTTGCCCAGTACGTGGTTGCTGGGACACCTGTCTCTTTAAGTCAGAAGCGTAAGCCTGGCTCCTCTCCTTCCTCTTCCCCGGCGGGTAAGAAGGTTTCGCTTTCTTCCTCGGCCCCTACTTCTGTCTCTCTCGCTCCTTCCCCTCCCATTTCGGTGGTTGTGCCCCCTGTTCCTGCTATGGAGGTTTCTTTAGCCCCCGCTTCCCTCTCAGTTGCTGCCCTTGCTGAGGTGCGCTCCCCTCTTTCTACCCCTCCTCTTCCTGCTGCTATCCTTGCCTGCTCCTCTCCGTTGTCTCCTCTACATCCTCCTCTGGACCCCGCCCGCCCTCCTCTGATCTGTTCTCCCGTTTCCTTCCCTCCGTCTTTGCTCAGTTTACCCATGCCCCCTAACCCTGACTTTGCTGACCCTGATCCCGACCCTGATATTCTTTAACGTGCTCTGTTGCTCTTTCGCCTTTGTTTCTTCCTTGTTCTCTGTTTTTGTCCTTTCTCTTCTCGTCGTTGTCCGTTCTTCAATGGAACGTTCGAGGTTATTACGCCAATTTCCTCGAACTCCAACTTCTGATTTCACGGTTTTCGCCCCTTTGTGTCTGTCTCCAGGAGCCGATGCTTGGTGCTCGTCCTGGTCGTTTTCGTGGCTAATCCTTTCTCTCCCCCCCCAGCCATTGCTGGGGCTTCTAATTCTTCTGCTCTTTTGATTCGTGCTGATGTTCCCTTTGTTCCTTTACTTTTTCCTTCGCCTCTCCGTATCTTTGTGGGGAAATGGTACACTGTTTGTTCCATTTATCTCCCCCCGAGTGTCCCGCTTTCTCTTCCTGATTTGAAACACCTCCTAGACTCCTTGCCGGAGCCTGTGCTCCTGCTGAGTGACTTCAATTGTCGTCATTCTCTTTGGGGTGACGTTCTGACGAATACCCGGGTCGCCTTCTCGAGCCGTTTCTCCTCTCTTCTTCCCTGTCTCTTCTGAATTCTGGTGAGCCCACTCATTTGGACTCTCGGACTCGCACCCTTTCTTGTCTTGATCTTTCTCTCTGCTCTTCTTCTCTTTACTTAGATTTCAAGTGGCAGGTTCTTGATGACCTCCATAGAAGTGATCATTTCCCCATCCTTGTTTCCTTTTTCTCTTTTCGCCCTTCCCTCTCTTTCCCTAGGTGGCAGTTTGCTAAGGCGGACTGGACCCTATTTTCCCTCAGTGCTACTCTCTCTGACCTCTCCCTTCTGCCTCTCTCTCGCGCTCTCCTCCTTTTTCATGACACTGTCTTCAACGCTGCCCTCCGCTCTATCCCTCGCTCTTCCTCTCGGGGTCCACGGAAGTGCGTTCCCTGGTGGAATGCGGACTGTGCTCGGGCTGTCCGCTGTAAGCGTGCAGCCTGGAAGAGGCACCGCCGTAGGCAGACGACCGATTCCTTTCTTTTCTTTCGGAAAGCGAGTGCGGTGGCCCGTAGGGCCATCCGTACGGCTAAACGTGAATGTTGGGCATCTTATGTCTCAACAATTACGTCCGAAACTCCTCTGGCCCAGATCTGGAAGCGTATCAGCAAGATAGCGGGTAAATTCGTTCCCGATGTTTCACCGGTCCTTCACCTCCATGATACTCTTGTGGCGGACCCGTTGCAGGTCGCTTCCGTACTGGGTTCCCACTTTTCTTCTGTTAGCTCTGGTCTTCATCTTCCCCAATCTTTTCTTCTTCGTAAACCTGTCCTTGAGTCTCGTCCTTTAGATTTCTGCACTCGTCTTCAACTTCCCTATAATGATCCCTTCTCTCTCTCTGAACTTCGTTCTGCCCTGGCCCTCTGCGGTTCTACGGCGGCGGGCTCCGATGGTATTCATTATGAGATGCTTCGCCATCTCCCTCCGTGCACGTCTCAGTATTTACTGAGTCTGTATAATCGGATCTGAGAGTCGTCGTCAGTCCCTGAGGACTGGCTCGATGCCGTTGTCCTCCCTGTTCGCAAACCAGGGTCTCTGGGTACTTCCCCTAAGGACTTTTGCCCTCACAAGTTGTGTCTGCAAACTCTTTGAACGTATGGTTAACGTTCGTCTTATGTGGTTCCTGGAACACCATCACCTCCTCTCCCCTTCTCAATTTGGTTTCCGCAAGTGCCGCAGCACGACAGATGTCCTGGTGAACTTGGAGGTCCATATTCGTACTGCTTTTGCTGCGAAGACCTCCGTTGTTGCCGTCCTTTTTGACCTGGAAAAGGCTTACGACACCACTTGGAGATATCATATTCTATCTCAACTTCATTCTTTTGGCCTTCGTGGTCATCTCCCTCTCTTTCTCCGCAGCTTCCTCTCCCGTCGTTCCTTTCGGGTGCGCCTTGGTACCGCGCTCTCTGCCTCTTTTCAGCAATACGAAGGTGTGCCCCAGGGTAGTGTTCTGAGCACTACTCCTTTTCTGGTTGCCCTCAATGGTCTTCTTTCTTCTCTTCCTTCTGGTGTCTTCTCCGCTCTCTATGTCGATGATCTTACCCTTTGTTGTCAGGGTGATGATTCGCCTCTCCTTCAGCGCCGGCTTCAACTTGCAATTGATGCCGTATCGTCTTGGGCCACCGATCATGGCTTCAAGTTCTCTACTTCTAAGACTTGTGCCATGACTTTTACGCGGAAACGGGTCGTTCTTCGTCCCTCTTTGTCACTTTATGGTCATCCCCTTGAATACAAAGATTCCGCAAAGCTTTTGGGGTTATTCCTTGACACTCGTTTGTCTTGGTCTCCCCATATCTCTTACCTCCGTGTTGAGTGCTCTAAGGCCCTTACCCTCCTTCGGGTCTTGTCCCATACTTCTTGGGGAGCAGATAGGCGCACTCTCCTTGCTTTACATTCCTCTCTTGTCCTGTCTAAGCTCGATTATGGTTGCCCTGCTTACTCGTCTGCTTCTCCTTCTACTCTTCGCCGTCTTGATGCTTTGCACCATACTGGGTTGCGCCTCAGTTCTGGTGTCTTTCGTTTGACTCCGGTCCTTAGCTTGTATGTTGACACTGGCTTCCTGTCTCTCCAGGACCGCCGTGATCGCTATCTTGCGCGGTCCTTACAACATCCTTCCTCTCGCCTCTGTCGTGCTTTAACTTTTACCCCTCCTGCGGTTCCTGTTCCTCTTCACCACCTCCCTCTTTCTGTCCGGTTATCTCGCCTCCAGGATTCTCTTTCCGTTCGTATTTCTAATGTTTCTCCTCGTGTTGTTCCTTCTTTGCCCCCGTGGAGAGTCCCTCTTCCGCGGTTTTGTACTTCCTTGACCCGTATCACTAAAGCTTTGACCCCTCCTACGGTTCTAAAACGCCTTTTCCTTGAGCACTTTTCTTCTCACTCCCGCTCCGTTTCTGTCTTCACCGATGGGTCTAAGTCGGCGGACGGTGTTGGCTACTCTGTTGTTTTTCCTGATCGCATTTATATGTGTCGCTTACCTTATTTTATTTATTTATTATTATTTATTTTATTTATATATATACAAGAAGGTACATTGGGTTTGTGAGAATACATTGGATAGTACAGTAATTACATTCTTGTAAAGCCACTAGTACGCGCAGCGTTTCGGGCAGGTCCTTAATCTAGCAGATAATTTTAAGTAGGTAAGTTCAATCAGAATTGATAAATGAAAGATACATTACAAGAGAAAAATGAGATGAGAGAGATAAGTAAGTATATTAAAGCACATTGTTATATTAAAGCTCTGATTGATTACATTGACAGCTTGATTAGTAATTTAAACAAGATTAATAGACACCATACAGCAGATTGACAGCACATATAAGACAGCAATGATCACAATGGTAAAGATGTTCAGAATGGGTACATAAAGATTGGGAGACTGGGTAGCAAAAGATACAGATAAACAAGATTTATAAACACCATACAATAGAATGGCAGCACATATAATAAAAGAAAACAGCAATGATCTCAATGGTAAAGATGTTCAAATTGGGAACATAAAGGTTGGGAGATTGGGTAGCAAATGATACAGTGCAATTTTAAGGCAAAAAGAGAAAAACTATGAAGATGAAATTAGGTACTTTTTAGTACTGATTTTGAATGATGTAAAAGTTGGACAGCTTTTCAATTCAGTAGGGAGTGAATTCCATAAACTGGGTCCCTTTATTTGCATAGAGTGTTTACACAGATTAAGTTTAACTCTGGGGATATCGAAGAGATATTTATTTCTGGTGTGGTGATAATGGGTCCTATTACATCTGTCCAGGAAGAGTTTCAGACAAGGATTTGCATTTAAGAATAGGGTTTTGTAAATGTAGTTGACACAAGAGAATTTGTGGAGTGAGATTATGTTTAGCATGTTTATGGAGTTAAACAAGGGGGCTGTGTGTTGTCTGAAAGCAGAATTTGATATTATTCTGATAGCAGATTTTTGCTGGGTGATGATGGACTTGAGGTGGTTTGCAGTGGTTGAACCCCATGCACAGATACCATAGTTGAGATAGGGATAGATTAGTGCATAATATAGAGAGATGAGAGCAGAGTTAGGAACATAATATCTGATTTTGGAGAGTATACTGTTGGGGTTTCACCTCTCTTACCCTTACTCTCTAGTCTGGGGTGAGCAATAGTTATGCTCAAGGTAACTCACCGTAGCCCTGCGGGTCTTCCCTCGATCCTCACGGCGCCACTGCACGCCAGGAGAGTCTCCCAGTCAATCTTAACGGCCTCTTATTAAGAAAGAGTGAGAACACGACTCGTTCACCTCGACTGTCGTGTGCCCTCCCCAACAATAGGGCTCTACGGTTAAACACAAGATCGCCAACTGGTGTTTAAGGTGGCCAGTAACACCCTCAGTGGACTGGTGTATTCAGTGGTAGCCTTGGCAAGGTCACACTCAAAGATCAGGAATCAGGCAGGTACTTATTGTTATCACTCTATGCTTACAGGTATAGTATAGCCACAAGATCAATGGAGGGGATGATAAAAACACAAAGAGAGTTTTGTATTTTACTTAAAATGTATGAAAGATGTCACAAGGCCACACAATAATCATAAATCAACTGATCCTGACTCGGCCGGTAATTCCCACGGATATTATGCGACCGCTAGAGGGCAACACTCTCCCCTCCTCATCAAGTGTCAAGAACAGCTGATCGCAATGGACTCTCCGCGCGAAATTTGCTTGTTTGCTAGATTCACGCGCTCGGTTTCTTTAAATTCTCCAATATTACTAGAAACTCGCACACTCGATACTGGCACAAATAAACCGAATTACTTAGTTACACTGTACTCAGGCTCAAACAGTCTTTTCTACAATCAATTCTACAATGATTCACTGTAATGGTCTTACACTGTTATTTATCCAACAATATATTATAAACTATTAACACTGGAGTTTTCAGTACTTTCTCTCGTGGGCGATAACGCAATAATTCACTGTACTCGCAAATGATTATTCACTGAATGAACATAGACATATATATGGTATATAAATCAATCATCAATACATGGAAAATAAATAGTTTCTGGGCACATAGCCTAACCTCCAAATACTGGCATAATATTATATATAATTTACCACTATATGTTCATATCAAAAATCTATAGAAAGATATACACAACACATTAAATTTATCACTGGTTCCTGGTGCCTGTACACACCAATAATCAACATGAATATTACAAGTACTCTTGATAGTACTGTCTAGCACACTGGTGCTTCACCGTGACATAGGTGAGACTTGCTCACGACATATAAAATCTTCAGGCTAGATAATATAGCCAAATAATATAGCTAACTAAAGGGGAATGGGGAGGGAACTAGAACCACCTACTTCACCCTATCCTCCGATGAGAGTCGAGATGTAGCTCCTGGTCCTCGTGTCGGGAACGCCCCCACACTACACGTCGTCGTGTCCTACCAGAGCCTCTCGTCGTCCCACCGTTTAGCGCGTCGTCTCCGTGCCTCCTCACTGCAGGTCCGTCCTCCTCCTTGACTTCTTGAAGGTTGGAGTCGGTCTCCTGGCCGTCGTCTTCTCCCAGCAACGGCTGTCGCCTACGTCTCAGCTACAGTCGTTCGGTTTCCCCAAATAGTCCTCTCTTCCTCAGCTACCCAGTGGCTCTGTCAGCCACTACGCTGTCACGAACTGGTGAATTGCCACAGACGTCAACATACGTCACTGCACGGCTTCACTGCTACTGGCACAGTACCTGACTGGAGCACTTGTTGCTCAAATAACCGTCAATTCCCTCTTCTGGTTCAACACATGAACTAGGGAACACATGAACTTCTCAGAGTACTGGCGGACTTCAGGTGACGCGTAAATCCACGGTAGTGGGAAACAGCTGTCCGACAGATAGGACCACTCGTCGCACGTCCGACCTCTATGACGTGTCGTGTCTGACTGCTGGCGCCAGCCCGGCGCGCTGGCCGGACCCCCTTCCTTCGTGACGTCACTTTTACTATGGGAGGTTTTAATTGGCTCCCGGTGCCACACTGCTGTCGGTGACCAATCCGGTGCCACTGACGTCACACGGTTTTGGCGGGAGATCAGAGAGGTAAGCGCCATCTTGGCTCCCTAAAGGGCCTATACCACAGGCCAAAATATTACTATTTCACAAATTTCTCGGCTCTCCGAGAACACTTCACTCTCTCCCATATATCAAATTGTAGCCTGCAACGTAGAGAACGCTTGGGAAAAGTAGACATGACTCTTACTGCAGGCGTGGGAGAATTATAAGGGGGGGAACTCCGTCACAATACCAACTGTTTTAGAGACTTTCTTAGTTATGTGTTGTATGTGGGTACTGAAGTTGAGTCTCTTGTCTAGGAATATGCCAAGAAACTTTCCATCATTTTTATTGTATAAATAAATAAATAAATAAATAAATAAATAAATTGCTAATGTTTACATTGTCAATCTGAAGCTGAATTGCATTTGTAGATTTGCTTCCAAATAGGATGTAGTAGGTCTTTTCTATATTAAGTGTTAGTTTGTTGGTTGACATCCATAAGTGGACTTTTTTTAGTTCATTATTAACAACATCATTTAGTGTATGTGGGTTGGGGTTGGAGTAAATGAGGGTAGTATCATCAGCAAACAAAATAGGTTTCAGAATGTTAGATGGATCATCCAATAAAATCAGCAGACTTCTAGATGTTACTACTGCTCGGCTTAGACTCGGTTACAAGTATCTCTGGGAATTCTCATTATCTGCTGATGTAGACCTGACCAAATGTAAACTGTGTCAACAAAATTATTCGCACACCCTCCGTCACTATGTGATGGAGTGCGAAAAGATACGTGAATTTAGAGACAATTCTATAACCAATGTTCCAGCGATGTGTCAATATTTCATTCAAAATGATCTGCTACCAGAAATTTTAGCCAAATATCCCCAGTTTGCTAACTGTAGGTAGTAACTAAGTGATTGTAACCTATCCACCGCTGCCCACTGGATGGGGGGCGGTGTGCAGGACAAACATATAAATTTTGACACTAGCTCTCCACATATGTCAGTTGCTTAATTTAGAACCTGTACTTGAGGTCGATCTCGAACCCATTGTTGATGTGATGACTTATATTGAATTTTGTAACTAGCTCATCAAGATTGTAACTTGCTTAGCTAAATGAATTGTGGGGTTCAGTCCCTGAGCCCATTATGTGCCTCTGTAACCCTTTCCACTACCGCCCACAAGATGGGTATGGGGTGCATAATAAATGAACTAAACTAAAAAAAAACTAAGAATGTTAGAGACATTAGGCAGATCATTAATGTATATAAGAAATAGTAGGGGTCCCAAGATGCTGCCCTGAGGCACTCCAACGGTTATTGGTAGAATGGGAGAGATTATATTATTGATGGCTACACATTGGTGTCTATCACTAAGATAGGATTGGATATAGTCCAGTGCATGGCCTCGGATTCCATAATGATGGAGTTTACATAAGAGGTAATCGTGATTAACAGTATCAAAGGCCTTTCTCAGGTCAATGAAGAGTCCAATTGGAAACTCATTTTTGTCAAGGGCTGAGTAAATTATATCAAGGAGACTAATAATTGCATCGTTGGTACTCTTTTGAGAGCGGAATCCAAACTGACAGGGGCTAAGAATGTCGAATTTTACGAGATAGGAGTAGAGCTGTTTGTAGATAATTTTTTCAAATATTTTTGATAGTATGGGTAGGTTCGATATTGGTCTATAGTTGTTTATGTCTGACGGATTACCTCCTTTATGAACTGGCGTTACTCTTGCTTTTTTAAGGATATCAGGGAAGGTATGACACTCAAGGGATTTGTTGAACAGCAGAGCTATAGGTGGCGCAAGGGCATGGGAGGCGCTCTTGTATACAATGGATGGGATTTCACTGATGTTCCCAGCTTTGGTTTTTAGTGAGTGTATGATGGACACAACATCTGACGGGCTGACTGGTGAGAGGAGAAGAGAGTTTGGATAGCTGCCTGAGAGAGATGTGTTGATATGTGTCTGAGTCTGTGGGATTTTACTTGCAAGGTTAGCACCAATCGATGAAAAGAAGCTATTAAATTCATTCGCCATTTCTAAGTCAGATGACAGTGTAAGGCCATCCTTAGAGAGTGTTATCTGGTTGTGGGAGTGTTGTTTAGTTCCCAAGATGTTAGAGATGGTATTCCATGTGCTTTTCATGTTGCCTTTTGCTTCTTTGAATCTAGTCTCATAATATGAAAGTTTTGCTTTTCCTATGATACTGGTAAGCACTGATGAGTACCTTTTAACTACTTCCATTGAAACTAGGCCACTCCTAAATTTTTTTTCGCATTCATGTTTTTTGTTGATCGATTTAATTATGCCACTTGTGAGCCACGGGTTATTTTTTCTTTTATCAGTTACTTGTTTGGTAAGGAGGGGACAGTGAGTGTTGTAGAGGCTTAGAGTTTTGGAGAGAAAGAGGTTAGTTGATGAGTTTATATCCTGTGAATTATTAAATTCAGATTCACAGTTAATATTGTGGAGTGCATTAGTGAGATTGCCTAAAGCTGATTCACTATGTAGCATGAATGAAAGTTTTTTGGTTTCTGGTGGTGATGTGTCAATGTTTGCTATGAGGAAAGTAGGATAGTGGTCAGTTGTTCTGTCATAAATTACCCCAGATGTAAGGGGAGCTGTTATATTAGTCCATAGGTGATCCAGGGTAGTGGCAGATGCTTGAGTGACTCGGGTGGGCTTGGTGATTGTGGGGATTAGCATACAGGAGTGCATGCTGTTACGGAAATAGTCAACTTGAGGGTTGTTTTGAAGACCCAGGTCAATATTGAAATCACCTCCCAGAATGATGTGATTTTTGTTGAGATTGTTATTTATGATAAGATTCCTTACATTGTCAGAGAATAAAGCTATGTTGGTATTAGGAAATCTATAGATGGCACCGATTATCAGGGAGGATTTAAGGGATTTACTGGAGAACTTGGCAAAGGTATATTCACAATAGTCGTCTCTATCACTAATGACACTATTGCAAATGAAGGTATCTTTGTAATATATCAGAATATCATTCTGATATTCAATATTCTCTTGATCATTTCTTCACCCTCCTGAATCATCTTGATTCTTGTTTTTATTTGTTTCAAGGTTAACTGACATACAACATCAACAAGAGTTTTTTCAGTGGCTCTCTTCGCTATGTCATCAACTACCTCATTCAACAGTATTCCCACATGTGAAGGGATCCACATGAATCTTACTTTATACCCAGTTTTTTCTAATTTCTTAACATTCTCTCTGCACTCTATCACAATATTCTGATATATTGGCCGTCTGCTATTTAAAGACTCTAACGCTCCTCTGCTGTCAATAAAGAAGCAAGCATTTTTACCACATTTGACTACTTCCTGTAATCCTGCTAATACTCCTTGGAGTTCAGCCTGCGTTGAAGAGACATTGTCAGTTAAGCGGCGTCCAATAACAGTATCTACAGTGCCGATGTCAGTGTACTCCCTGATCAAGACTCCACATCCTGCTTTCCCATCCCTAGCTACTGACCCATCACAATATACATGTAGAGTGTTTTCTGTAGGCAGTTTTCTAATTATACAATCATATGTTGCCCTCAGCTCTCCTATTTCATACTTTCTTATGCAAGGGAGTATAATTACTACATCTACATTACAATCCTCCCATGGCGGTGTAACTTTTCTCTTGGGCACAACAATACACTCTGTATTAACATCATACTTTATAACATTATAACATAATTTATTCATATATACTCTCTTCTTCATCATACACTGTTCACTACTTCCCACCTTTTGAACCGAGAGGATTAATTCATTAGCTCCCCCACCTCTCATTAATCTAATGGCAGAGGCTACATTTATCTCTTCAATTCTATCCCCAATACTCTGCAGATTCAACTCCATCCTCATTATCTCAATCATAGCATTTCTTGGGCATCCTAAGATAATTCTCATGGCTTCATTTTGTACCTTCTCCAACTTGCCCATCCTACCTTTACCAAAACAAGAAAAGACAGGTGCAGCATAATCAATAAGAGATCTTACAGTACTCAAGTATATCATTCGTAGCACAGAGACTCCCACTCCCTTTCCACAGCATGCCAAGGCCTTCAGAGGTTGTAATCTCTTCCGACATTGACCCAACAGTCTGTTCATCTCAGCTTCCAAACTCTCATGGGTATATCCAACATATATGCCTAAATATTTATATATATTAACTCTCTATATTTTTACCGTTTATTTTCAGTACAATGGGGCTCCGACTTCTACATTCAAACATAGTTTTGTTTTCATTAACCACCAGTCCCATATGATGACACAGGTTTCCGAAATTGTCCAACACTGTTTGAACCTTTGAAATATCTTTGCCCTGAAACAAAATATCATCGGCATATATGATCGGAGTTACCCCATTTGAGTATCTCTCAGATGCTATCTTATTCATTAGTACATTAAACAGGGTGGGACTCAACACTCCTCCCTGAGGTGTGCCGAGTTCAAAAGACCTCACACCTGACATACAACCTTGATACCACACCTGAGCCTTCCTTTCGTAAAGATAATCCCCTATCCAGCGCAATAATTTCCCTTTAACACCAAGACTAGCTAATTCATATAAAATAACCTCTTTGTTGGCTTTATCAAAAGTAAGTAAGTAATTATCAAAAGAAGGCACCAAACCGGGAAGGCTATGTAGCACCATCAAATACGCAAAATAATCAGAGGGCGCTAAATATCACCAAGGATGCCAATACGAGAACAAAAACGCATCAGGCGAACGATATCAAAAGTATCCGAGTCACCAAGAATTCTATCGAGGGACAGGTGACCGCGAGGGGCGGTCGGAAAGCAAGACACACGCTCGTCCCGGAAGTCAGGACATTCAAGAAGGACATGCACGACCGTAAGAGGGACAATGCAACTAGGACAATAAGGAGCAGGGCGGCGCTCCATCAAGTGACCATGGGTTAAGCGAGTATGGCCAATACGCAACCTCGCCTGAGCTGTTTCCCACCGCCGGTTACGGTGGAAGGAGGACGGCCACGAGGAAACACAACATTTAAGAGTACGTAGCCTGTTACCAGTAACAGACGACCAAGAAGCCTGCCAACGGGTAAGGACTGAGGAATGGATAACCGGGTAAAAGTCGGAATACGGAATGCCTTTACGAGAGATGGGACAAGAGCGGACAGCTTCCTTGGCGGCAGCATCCGCGAGCTCATTTAAAGACACACCAATATGGCTGGGAACCCAACAAAACTCAACCGACTTAAATTTACTGTGAACGAGAAACAGCCAATGCTGGATCTCGACAACTACTGGATGAACCGGATTAAAGGACCCGAGAGCCATGAGGGCACTACGAGAGTCAACAACAACTACAAAGAAAGACTGACAACGAGAAAGCAGGAGACGAAGAGCATAGAGAATAGCATAAAGTTCCGCCGTAAAGATGCTAGTCTCCGGAGGCAAGCGACACATATAAGTGCGATCAGGAAAAACAACAGAGTAGCCAACACCGTCCGCTGACTTAGACACATCGGTGAAGACAGAAACGGAGCGGGAGTGAGAAGAAAAGTGCTCGAGGAAAAGGCGTTTTAGAACCGTAGGAGGGGTAAAAGCTTTAGTGATACGGGTCAAGGATGTACAAAACCGCGGAAGAGGGACCCTCCACGGGGGCAAAGAAGGAACAACACGAGGAGAAACATCAGAAATACGAACGGAAAGAGAATCCTGTAGGCGAGATAACCGGACAGAAAGAGGGAGGTGGTGAAGAGGAACACGAACCGCAGGAGGGGTAAAAGTTAAAGCACGACAGAGGCGAGAGGAAGGATGTTGCAAGGACAGCGCAAGATAGCGAAGACAGTAGCGATCACGGCGGTCCTGGAGAGACAGGAAGCCAGTGTCAACATACAAACTAAGGATGGGAGTCGAACGAAAGGCACCAGAACTGAGGCGCAACCCAGTACGGTGCAAAGCATCAAGACGGCGAAGAGTAGAAGGAGAAGCAGAAGAGTAAGCAGGGCAACCATAATCGAGCTTAGACAGGACGAGAGAGGAATGTAAAGCAAGGAGAGTGCGCCTATCTGCCCCCAAGAAGTATGGGACAAGACCCGAAGGAGGGTAAGGGCCTTAGAGCACTCAACACGGAGGTAGGAGATATGGGGAGACCAAGACAAACGAGTGTCAAGGAATAACCCCAAAAGCTTCGCGGAATGTTTGTATTCAAGGGGATGACCATAAAGTGACAAAGAGGGACGAAGAACAACCCGTTTCCGCGTAAAAGTCATGGCACAAGTCTTAGAAGTAGAGAACTTGAAGCCATGATCTGTGGCTCAAGACGACACGGCATCAATTGCAAGTTAAAGCCGGCGTTGAAGGAGAGGCGAATTATCACCCTGACAACAAAGGGTAAGATCATCGACATAGAGAGCAGAGAAGACACCAGAAGGAAGAGAGGAAAGAAGACCATTGAGGGCAACCAGAAAAAGAGTAGTGCTCAGAACACTACCCTGGGGCACACCTTCGTATTGCTGAAAAGAGGGAGAGAGAGCAGTACCAAGGTGCACCCGAAAGGAACGACGAGAGAGGAAGCTGCGGAGAAAGAGAGGGAGATGACCACGAAGGCCAAAAGAATGAAGTTGAGACAGGATATGATAACGCCAAGTGGTGTCGTAAGCCTTTTCCAGGTCAAAAAGGACGGCAACAACGGAGGTCTTCGCAGCAAAAGCAGTACGAATATAGACCTCCAAGTTCACCAGGACATCTGTCGTGCTGCGGCACTTGCGGAAACCAAATTGAGAAGGGGAGAGGAGGTGATGGTGTTCCAGGAACCACATCAGACGAACGTTAACCATACGTTCAAAGAGTTTGCAGACACAACTTGTGAGAGCAATAGGGCGAAAGTCCTTAGGGGAAGTACCCAGAGACCCCGGTTTGCAAACAGGGAGGACAACGGCATCGCGCCAGTCCTCAGGGACTGACGACGACTCCCAGATCCGATTATACAGACTCAGTAAATACTGAGACGTGCTCGGAGGGAGATGGCGAAGCATCTCATAATGAATACCATCGGAGCCCGCCGCCGTAGAACCGCAGAGGGCCAGGGCAGAACGAAGTTCAGAGAGAGAGAGAAGGGATCATTATAGGGAAGCTGAAGATGAGTGCAGAAATCTAAAGGACGAGACTCAAGGACAGGTTTACGAAGAACAAAAGATTGGGGAAGATGAAGACCAGAGCTAACAGAAGAAAAGTGGGAACCCAGTTCGGAAGCGACCTGCAACGGGTCCGCCACAAGAGTATCATGGAGGTGAAGGACCGGTGAAACATCGGGAACGAACTTACCCGCTATCTTGCGGATACGCTTCCAGATCTGGGCCAGAGGGGTTTCGGACGTAATTGTTGAGACATAAGATGCCCAACATTCACGTTTAGCCGTACGGATGGCCCTACGGGCCACCGCACTCGCTTTCCGAAAGAAAAGAAAAGAATCGGTCGTCTGCCTACGGCGGTGCCTCTTCCAAGTTGAACGCTTACAGCGGACAGCCCGAGCACAGTCCGCATTCTACCAGGGAACGCACTTCCGTGGACCCCGAGAGGAAGAGCGAGGAATAGAGCGGAGGGCAGCGTTGAAAACAGTGTCATGAAAAAGGAGGAGAGCGCGAGAGAGAGGCAGAAGGGAGAGGTCAGAGAGAGCAGCACTGAGGGTAAATAGGGTCCAGTCTGCCTTAGCAAACTACCACCTAGGGAAAGAGAGGGAAGGGCGAAAAGAGAAAAAGGAAACAAGGATGGGGAAATGATCACTTCCATGGAGGTCATCAAGAACCTGCCATGTGAAATCTAAGTAAAGAGAAGAAGAGCAGAGAGAAAGATCAAGACAAGAAAGGGTGCGAGTCCGAGAGTCCAAATGAGTGGGCTCACCAGAATTCAGAAGAGACAGGGAAGAAGAGAGGAGAAACGGCTCAAGGAGGCGACCCCGGGTATTCGTCAGAACGTCACCCCAAAGAGAATGACGACAATTGAAGTCACCCAGCAGGAGCACAGGCTCCGGCAAGGAGTCTAGGAGGTGTTTCAAATCAGGAAGAGAGAGCGGGACACTCGGGGGAAGATAAATGGAACAAACTGTGTACCATTTCCCCACAAAGATACGAGCAGCAGAACAATGGAGAGGCGAAGGAAAAAGTAAAGGAACAAAGGGAACATCAGCACGAATCAAGAGAGCAGAAGAATTAGAAGCCCCAGCAATGGCTGGGGGGGGGGGGGGAGAGAAAGGAATAGCCACGAAAACGACCAGGACGAGCACCAAGCATTGGCTCCTGGAGACAGACACAAAGGGGCGAAAACCGCGAAATCAGAAGTTGGAGTTCGAGGAAATTGGCGTAATAACCTCGAACGTTCCATTGAAGAATGGACAACGACGAGAAGAGAAAGGACAAAAACAGAGAACAAGGAAGAAACAAAGGCGAAAGAGCAACAGAGCACGTTAAAGAATATCAGGGTCGGGATCAGGGTCAGCAAAGTCAGGGTTAGGGGGCATGGGTAAACTGAGCAAAGACGGAGGGAAGGAAACGGGAGAACAGATCAGAGGTGGGCGGGCGGGGTCCGGAGGAGGAGGAGGAGGAGGAAGAGGAGGAGACAACGGAGAGGAGCAGTCAAGGACAGCAGCAGGAAGAGGGGGAGTAAAAAGAGGGGAGCGCACCCCAGCAAGAGCAGCAACCGAAAGGGAAGCAGGGGCCAAAGAAACCTCCATAGCAGGAACAGGGGGCGCAATCACTGAAACGGGAGGGGAAGGAGCAACAGAGCCAGAAGTAGGAGCTGAGGAAGAAAGCGAAGCCTTCTTACCCGCCGGGGAAGAGGAAGGAGAGGAGCCAGGCTTTTGCTTCTGACTTAAAGAGACCGGTGTCCCAGCAACTACGTACCGGGCAACGGATTCCAGTGTCTCAACAGGAGAAGCCGAACGAGAGCACACACGACGGCCGTTAGGAGAGCGATGGACATCCGCCCGCACCGACAGGCGGTGGGGAGAGCCGATAGATGGAGGAAGAGGATGGGAAGGAGGATCGGAGGGGGACGAGGAAGAAGACACAGAAGACACGACAGACCGGGTAGAAGGAAGGGGAACCCCAGACAGAGGACCAGGAGGAGGATCCTTCGGGAGAGAACCTAAAGGAACAGAGGAGGGGGCAGTGGGCGCATCAGGGTCCAAGGCCCGGAAACGGTTGTGAGTCTGAGGAAGGCGGGAAGGACGAGGAGAGGAAGAGCGCAACACGCGAGCATAAGAGATATTAGCATAAGGCGGGAACCGGCGAACCTGGCGTCTCGCCTCAGGAAAAGATAAACGCTCCCGGTGCTTCAAGTTGAGGACGGCTGCCTCAAGCTTGTAATGGACACACGCACGGGAGAAGGTAGGATGGGCCTCACCGCAGTTGAGGCAACGAGCCTGGGGAGAAGTGCACTCCGACTTAGAGTGACCTTCGCCACCACACAAAGGACAGAGAGAGACAGTCCCGGAGCAGCGGAGGGCACCATGCCCAAACCTCCAGCACTTGTTGCAGAGCCGAGGAAAAGGAATGTACTCCTGGACAGAGCACCTGGCACCAGCAAGAATGACAGAGGGTGGAAGGGTCCCACCATCAAAGGTAATCTTCACAACCCGGAGGGGTTGACGGCGACTACCACGAGGGGGACGAGTAAACGTGTCCACCTGGAGAATAGAATGGCCCTGGGCAGCGAGGATATGTCGAATATCGTCGTGGCAGTCGCGCTGGTCCCGAACACCGGTCGCAACATGGAGCGGGAGTAAAATAGTGCCAACACTGGCATTCAACTGAGCGTTCTTCGAGACCCGAACGGGGGGTCTCGCCAAGGCAGGATAAGGCAGCCAAGCGGGAAGCAGCATCCTGAGAAGGAGCAGCAACGACACGTGTACCGAGACGAGTGGGGTTGAAAGTAATGGAGGCATCCACGGAATCAACGAGATGTCGATGGAGGGAGAAATCGTCAGGAGGCGCAGAATCAAGAGGGAGGAGATAAAAATATTTGGCCCACGAAGCGGGACCAAACAAGGCTTGATAGGCAGCAGAACTGTAAGGAATCGAGCGAGGGCGGCCGTGACGAGGACGGCGGTGAGAACCCCCAGAGAGAGAGGGGTTAAAAGGCGCAGTAGTTACAACTAGAGAAGGAGCCGCGCCAGGGGACGAGGTAGTCACCACTGGGGGCTTGGGGCTCGACCCAACCACAGAGGAGGGAGGGGAGCCAGGGGAAGGAGTCAGAGAGGCCAAAGGAGGAGCAAGGTTGGGGCCCAATGCAGCGGAGGCTACAGAGCCCGGTCTTCCAATACGGACCGACTCGGGGACTTGGTCGCCCACCCCACGAGCCTGAGAAGGTAAACCAGAAGCAGCCGAAACAGGGGTTATCATCATTACGAAAAGAAGAATTCATTCACGAATGTGCCCCCACACCCACCATGGAGCCACAATTAGAGGCAGGACACCCAACAAGAAGCTATCGCCGATCTTGCCGGGGCCTCCTAGGGGTGCGTCGTGAGTATACGCCCCACAAACGCCACCTTAAGAAACCGACAGTCCGTCGAGATCGGGTTCAGTGATGAAAGGGGGATTGACAATAAAAGGTTCCCCTCGCTCTCGACGTCGGGTACTACAGTTCTACGGGTGCAAGAGTATGCCTCCTCAAGCACCCGGGCGTCAAAATAGAAGAAGTCCAAGGGAAGAACCAGAACGAGCAAAAGGTCGGCAGGAAACGGCAAGCAGATAGGAGAAGAGGGGGGAGAAAAACGAAACAGAAGGAAAAGGAAAAGATGCCCAGCAGAATTGGAGAGGACGGCAGCAGGAGCACAAGGCTAGAAAAGGACAGAGGACTGTCCCAAGGAGCATCACACTCCCGCAGCCGCCCACTAAGCCCCCACACGGCGACAACGAGCTGAGCGGGGAGGGGGGCTTTATCAAAAGCTCCTTGTAAATCAATGAAAATTCTATAATAATCATTTTCATTAGCTAGACATTTAATAATACAATCAGAGGTACTTTTTCCTTTGAGGAACCCGAACAAATTACTAGACAGCTGATCACCTATTATATATAAAAGTCTATTTAAAATGATCCTCTCCATCATTTTACAAAAACACGAGGTTAAAGACACAGGCCTATACTCTCCATTGACTTTAGGGATAGGGATGATCATAGCTTTTTTCCATTTACTGAGAATACTGCCCTCTTTATAACTAATATTAAAGAGGTCTAAAAGTGAGCTTTTCGTCATAATGGCAAGTTCATTAAGTATTTCATAAGTTACTCCATCCTCCCCAGGTGCGGTAGATGTCCCAACTTTAATCGCCGTTAATAGTTCTTCTCTGGTAATACCTGTGCAAGTGACATCACCACTGTTACCTGCTATAAGTATAAAATCCTTCTTAGATCTTTCCAAGAATCTAATGACTCTCTCGTTACAGCGGGTAATGAACTAAGTTTGGCAGCTTCCGCCCATTTATTTACGAGCCCATTTGCAATTCCTTGCGGGTCTGGATGTGCAACAAAATTATGCTTTTTACCCCTTATTTTATTTACGTCTTGCCAGATTTCCTTCAAGTTTCTGTTACTCCCAACTTTCTCTGCAAATTCCTGCCAATACTTGCTCCTAATTTCCTTTCTCTTCTCCCCACACAGCCTAGCAACTGCCAGTAAAGCATTCTTCCCTTCCTCAGTCCTACCATTCCTATTCCAATCCCTGTGAGCTCTTCTCATTGTTAATGTCCACCCCTTAAGCATATTGTCATGTGTATAATTTTCTTTTCTGGGGGGATGCCTTTTTGTACTAGATGGTTTCCAGTTCAATGTTGCATTATATACATCTACCTCCTTAATTAAATCTTCATAAAATGCTTCTGCCGAAACTGGCTTATAAGTATCATACCAAGACTTAATATGGCCAACAAGACCCCTTAATTCTCCCTCATTAAACTTTAACCTTTTCCTCTGAAGGCAGGCATGCTTTTTATCTAGTTTAAGCTGTATTTGTAATGCAAAATGATCACTTAGCATTTTATCCACAGTAAGACAATTCCCCTCTATGCCCTCAGCATTTATTAAACAAGCATAATCTAATCTCCCTCCCCTCAAATGATTAGGAGAGGGCTCGCCCAGCAGTTGAACATCTTCATGTTCCTGCAAAAGCTGGTTGTTACGGCCCTCTTGGGTCGCAACCGGGTTCTTACTCTGATGTTGCTAGAGGAAGGGTATCCGGCCACAAGCCAGTAGTGGCTTTCAAGGGGTGCGATCCGTAATGCAAGTAAAATAAAAGGGGAAGGGAAATAAAGTCAAAAACTTAATAATATAATTATCACCATCACCATAAATAATATAAAGAAGGTTACACAGGGGGGGGGGGGGTTGACACTATAATACACAACGTTGTCTTCTTCTGAAGACTCTAGACATTCACGGTGCTCACGATGCTAAGCTCTTGGTGCTCTTGTGGCCTCACGACGAATCCTTCGAGAATCTTGAGTCTACCCTGGCCACAGGCCAGCCAAGGCACGGTTCCACTGGGGGCACCGTCGTGGAGGCCTTCAACCACAAGTCCAGCCGGCAGCTGGCAGGTTCAAACAGCAACGCTGGCTAGGCCTCTCCACGATCGATACTAAGGTAGCGAACCCTAGTCAGGAGCCTCGTGTGATCCCACAGATCACTCTCCTTGCCACAACTCCCCAGTGGTTAAGCGTCTCCACCAGTCAGTCCCGGATATGACAATCCCTCAACTGCCACTTCACAGGCAGGTTAACACCACAGTGTTCTTCCGGGGGCGACTCACAGCTGCTGCAGCAAACACTTGGAGACGAGACGACTGCCTTGGGTAGACTGATCCAACTTCCATTACAGCAGTCCCAGGTCGACTCTGTAATCAGACACGTCATCAGTAACAGGGACACCCAAAAGCACCTCACTTACAGGCTTAGACACAAACGCCCGACGTATCCATTCCATAGATGGCGTTGCTGTCTAAGCTCCACCTCACCAGAGGTCAGCAGCGGCTGTGTTATGAGCTGATCAGGACTGGAAACTAGCCCTTGTGGCCAGTACACCTCCTCCTCCCCAGGTGTCGTTGTCCATTTGGAGGGGGTTTCGGGAGCTGACCCACAGATGGCACGGTCGTCACTGCTCCGTGCTCAGACGTTGGGCTCGGGTCCGTAACACTGGTACAATCTGCAACCATTCCTATTTGCTTTACCCCTTGATCCTAAAGCTGGGTGTCTGGCATTAAAATCCCCTACCACAAGTGTATCTTCAGAAAAGAAGGAATCTGGCAAGTATCTTAAATCAAGGGAGCTATCAGAGATGTATAGATTAATGAAATTTAACTCTCGGTCCTTTAATTGTATCCGCAAGCTAATACTTTCAATACCTCTATATCTCTGAGGGATTCCAGTTACCTCGGCAGGTATGGTACTTTTGACATAACATGAGGCCCCCCTAGCTCCTCCATCAGCATATAAGTGAAAGCCTCAATAGCCATTTAGCCTCAGTATGCTACCATCCCTATCCCCAGTTTCCTGGAGTGCTACTATGTCAATATCCTCTCTAAGAGTATAATAGTGTACATCCACCGCTCAAGTTTTTAATCCATTAATGTTCCAAGATAATATTCTCAATTTACTTTCATCCATGATTAATAATAAAACTACCTTTGCCCTGTCCGTCACATTCCATGAGATACGAGAGTACCTTAGAAACTTCCTTCCAACACCGTAACATTTTTTCTTTCTCCTCACCTTCACAACTACTACTAACATCGAAGGAAATATTTTTCATATCTATTTTCTTTGTTATTTCTGTAACCCGTTTTACTTTAACCGTTCTTTCACCATTTGTCACAACAGGAGGTTGAACACCGCTAACACTACTAGAAAGTGTATTCTCCTGACTATCCTCTATCATCGTTACCTCATGCACATCATTACTTTCTTCTATGCACGTTTCACTTTCCATTTCACGTCCCGTTTTACTTTCAATTACACGTCCTGTTTCACCACCATCTTCACCCCGTCTACCTTCCATAGCCAATTTTTCCAATGCCTCAATCCTCTTATCTAGTTTGTTTAGATACTCCAAAATTTGATTACCAACCTCAGAGGTGACCATATTATCCTGAACCTTGTCGTCACAAGGTTTCAGTTTTTCCACTGCATGATGTACTTTCCCTAAGCTCGCCTTTACTTTCTCCGTCCCTTTTTCCCACACATTGATCATAGGGGCTGCCGTTGGCTTCCAACTGTTTCCTCCATGTTCCTCTTGCACAATCTTTCCTTGCTGCGAGGATACATCTATCCTGCTTATAGGACCCGTTCTAGTCTCTTTCAGATGAGGCTTCATGGGGCATAGAGAGGAACCAGCATTGTGGCTGCCTCGACAGTTGCAACAAAATGGGACGATTTTTTCACTTCTTTCAATCTTGACTCTACACTCTCGCGAGTCGTGTTTTTTCCCACAATACCGACACCTGGGGTCAAACTGGCATTTCCATGCCATATGTCCCCAACGTGAACACTTCATGCACAGTATGGGCTCCTCAACGTATTTTGCAACGTTTCTATAGCCTAGTCCTTGCACAAAAATTTTCTCCGGCGCCTCACCTTTTACCAAGGCAACAACCTGGCTTTGTTTGTCACCACGAACACTGTTCCTCTTTGCCCAGACTACATTATCATTGTTAAGAAGAAGACAGTCAGGATCCAAATAAGTTGGAAACTTGAAAACTATGATCTTTGTGTGCAACATACCTTCTTCTGGAGGAACCATCACTACATTTTCAAAACCAACCGTCGTGAGGCGTTCCACGGCCTATTCAGTCCCAACTGTTATGTAGGGCCGGTGAAGACCCTCCTTGAAAAGTGGTTCGTATTCCAAACATTGTTTAGCTAGACGTACCGTCCACTCTAGCTTTTGGTGGAAATTCAATTGGCATGTTGTAGGGAACAACAGCCTCTTCCTTCTTGTCTTGTCTTGCTTGTCTTGAGTCTTGCTGAGTAGGGTCTCATTCTTTGGTCTCTTTGCAATCTCATCGTCACTCTCACTGTCTCGCTGTCTGTTATTATTTCTCCGTTTCTTTTTGTTCACTACTACTTCAAACGGTCTGTTATCATCTTGTCTGTCCTCCTCACTACTACTTAGGCATACCGCCTCAGTCATTTCTTCGACGCTGTCCATAATCGAGAACAAATGCACAATATCCTGTCTCACCACGTGCAAAAACGAAGAGTGTGGGGGCAATACTCCACCTCCCACCAATCAGCGGACGCCAAGAGCGCCAACCTAGCGACTGCACACAACCGTGGTCTGGATACAACTGTAAACTCCCCAACATCAGCCCAGGCAGACGACGAACGCCGGGAACGTTTGGGCACCGGCCTGAGATCGTCAGAGCCGGAAGCTGACTCAGAAACACGGGCCCCACTAGCCGGACGAACTGACGCCCGCCGCAGAACAGCAGCAGCCTCGACCACAGGGGGAACCGGACCACACACATCAGGGGCCCCCACAGCCACCCCAGCACCCAGCACAGCCGGGACCCGAGGCGAGGATGCAGGGCCAGGCGCAGCAGCTGAAGTCGGGTGTGCACACGGCGATGCCTCACAGGGAGCAACAGGAAGGTCCACGGGCGCAACAGCGACAGGAGCAGGAGTAGCATCCGACGGCACCGCAACATCCGGAGGAGGGTCGATGACAACTGGGGGAACGTCGGGCGACGCTGGGGGAGCCTCAGCAACGAACGGGACGCTCACCTCCTCACCCCCGGAGTCCTCGTCCAGAGGAAGCGGCGGGAAATCCTCTTCCTGGAACAAGTTGACTTGAGCAACCGGGGCCGCATCGCACCCGGCAGCCTGATGCCCCAACAGGCCACACCGGAAACAGGTACGAGGCTGCCGGGCATAGTATACCCGGACGTAGTACCCCAGAAGCTGGACCGAAGATGGAATATCCGACCGCAGGCGCATCCCCAAGGTGCGAACGTTCGTCCGCCTACCTGCATACCTCCCAGAGGAGAGCGTGTTGACCCGCACACTGATGACCGCTCCAAACCGCTGAAAGTAACGCCGGAGAACGTCCTCGGGAAACTCCAGGGGCGCCCCATGCACACTGACATACGTCAGTGCACCACTACGGTCCGAGATGGATACAGAGCCGGCACCACCCGGCAGCGACAACGAACGTCCCTCGTAACGACGGAGAAAATCACGGTACACCTCCTCCGTCACGAACTTGATGACAACCCAGGGGGCAGTTACAAGCTCAATACCGTAAACGGCTATCACAGGGACACGGAGCATGTCGCACATGACCATTTCAATAGCCACATATCCAGCACGACCAGTGAACTCCAGGCCCACGGAGTTCATGCGCTTAACAGGAGGAAGAGGACCACCCATGGCAAGCTCGCCACGTCAACACGCAGCCAGCAACAACAGCAGGGGGGGGGGGGGCAGAGACGCCCACACCCCCTGGTGACGAAGACAGCGAAACACCCCAAACTACCAGCGGCCTGACGACACGTCTGTACCCCACGGCAGCGTCAGGTGGACTCCATGTAACCTAACTTACCTCCTAAATGTCAACCCATGTCTTGCTATTTTTTAAACAAAGCTGTTCACCAACATGTGCAATTGCTGATTTATGCTATGTTAACCCCCCCTTTTTGTATTTTTTATTCCTTCTTTCAACACAATTTATACTTAATCCCGTTTAATATTAAGTTTTAGTCTGTGTTTTTTCCCCCACACCTTGCCCGAAATGCTATGAGTATTAGTGGCTTTAGGCATTGTATGTACTAGCTCCATCTATAAATCGATCAAATTATGTAAAATCTCTTGTATGTATGTACCTTACATGAATAAACATTTTATTTTATTTTTTTTTTTTTATTTCAGTACGGTAGCGACACCACTAATTAATCTGACCAGCCCCAAGCAACGGTATCATTGGACCATTCAACAGACCGTTGCCTTTGAACAACTAAAGTGTCTGCTATGTTCTAATCCCATTCTCACCTCTCCAGATATTACGAAGCCCTTCATCATCAATGTCGACGCAAGTGGCACCGGCATCGGGGGCGTTCTAATGCAACAGCGTGGCAAAGAGGTTCTTCCTGTCAGCTACTACAGCTACAAATTGAAGCCTCATCAGAACTATAGCACCATAGAAAAAGAACTCCTCTCCATCGTCCTGAACCTTCAACATTTCGAACTTTACCTACGAGGTAATAGGTCCATTACCATCTATTCGGACCACAATCCCCTACGATTTCTGGACCAAGCCAAATTCAACAATCAACGTCTTCTACGATGGGCTCTGTACCTGCAGAACTTTAACCTGGAGATATTCTTCATTAAGGGCTCGGATAACATCATAGCAGACACCCTCTCCAGAGTCTACGAGGTAGAGGCTGCTACTCCTACCACTCTACTGTCTAATGAAGTAACTTAACCCGTAAGGCTTCGGGGCAGAGCTGTGACAGTAATCTCTTTCAAGAGAGATTTTAGCCTGCTCCTTCCTACATCGCGTTACTTCTATACGTCTGCAACATCAAGATACCACATTCAAGAGTATATAAGTGGAGTAACAGACGTCTCTACACACAGTACAGGGTCAACCAATAGAATGGGTCGACACCTATCAGTATCTAGGAATCATCCTGGACACACACATGAATTTTAATGCTGAGGTCACATACTTGAGAGAGCGAACTGCGGCCCGGACGGCAATCCTCAGGTCGCTAACCTACCTTTCTGGAGGAGCCAATCTGCAAGTCCTTCGCACATACTATGTACAGGCAGTCAGATCAGTGATCGATTATGCCGCACCTGCACTCACAAATCTATCACACCAACAGTGGAAAAAGCTTGAAGTTGCCCAAAACAATGCTATGAGAGCTGCACTGGGAGCCCCCATGTGGACCAGGCTTGAAACTCTTAGACTGGAGACGGGTTTGCCCTCTCTACAAGAAAGAATATCACAAAGGACAGCTACAATTATCAGTAAGATAATTATTTCTTCTGATCCAATCCCAGTACGGCAGGCTTTGGTGGTTGGACTAGGCCAAAACAATGGAAACTCTTGGGTTGCAAGAGCAGGAAAAGTCCTAAACAGACTACATTTAAAAAACATGATTCTTGATAGAGAGGGTGATCATCCACACCCAAATTACACTCCTTCCGCGCCGTGGGAAGAGCCTACTTTCAAAATAGTAATAGAAAGTCTCCCAATGAAAAAGGCTGCCTATGATCCGACAATCCTAAGGCGCATAATAGAAGAGCAAATGTATAGCATAGCAGTAGCAGGAGCCACCCACATCTTCACAGACGGATCGGTGGACACAGAAAATGAGAGTGCAGGCACTGCTCTTTGCACGACCAGCGTTCAGGCATATTGGAGACTGGGAGGACTAGTATCATCAACCCAAACTGAGCTGTTCGCCATACAACAGGCATTCGCATATGTAATTGCACAAAACACTCAAAATGCAATCATACACACAGACTCAAAAGCTGCACTTCAAATACTAGGACAAAAACAGTGGAAAGATAATGTGGAAATAATTACCACCATTTTGTATCAAGGAGCAGTCGCTAAAGGCAAAGGCCTCAACATAACTTTAAACTGGATCCCATCCCATATTGGAATCCCATTAAATGAAAAAGCTGATGAAATTGCTAAATTGGCAACTCGTCATCCAGTGATACATAAAACAATTCAACCCAGCCTAGAGAACATAAAAAAATCACCAAAAAACTCTCACATCTCAACAAAGCCTACCTGCACCAGAGAATAGCTGAAGGTTCGCCATCTGCAACATGGTATCTTCAGGCAACCAAATTAGAAAGGTTAAATATCCCAAAAGGAATCCACAGGGAAATAGCAGTTAGGCTATATAGACTACGTCTAGGTTACAGATGCAACTGGGAGATTGGTGAACCCCGACAGAGAGAGTGCATCTTCTGCCAAACTGTCACAGAAAAGCCATTACTTCACTAACTTCTGGAATGTGAAGCAACCAATGACCTTAGAAGAGCTTTAAGAGTTCCTGAATCATGCAGTGACCACCCTGAAGCCATCAACACAGCCACTCTCCTGGTCAACAAAGGTGTCCAGCAGCTAGACACCCTCATAAAGACTGTGAAGCAGTATCCTCCCCCACGATAACAGCTTGATGGTTAAATGCAACCTCAGAACACTGGGGAAAAAAAAAAAAATTGTACCACTTACGGGCTATTCATGCCCGTGCCACCTCTTGGGTGGCTTAATCTTTATCAATCTTTATCAATCAATCGTTAGCAGCAGTCACCATTTGGTCACCAATTGGTCCGGGAGACATCTCCCGTCACGCAGGGTGCAGTTGCGCCTCCACAGATCTCCAGTATCATCTTTTGATACTGGTAATGGCTCAAAAGGGCCACCACTTACGGGCTATTCATGCCCGTGCCACCTCTTGGGTGGCTTAATCTTCACCAACCAACCGTCTCTACAGGGAGTACACTACCCTACTCCTCACCCCCCTCCTTCACTGTCAGCGCACCACCTATAGTCGATCACCAAACGACCACTTCAAACCAACACTCTCCCCATTGGTGAATCAGCGAATTCACGCGACTTCAGCGCTATCTGCATCGCCTATATATAGTCTCGCACGAGCAGTTGGCCTCAGACCATTTGGTCACCACTTGGTCCGGGAGACATCTCCCGTCACGCAGGGTGCAGTTGCGCCTCCACAGATCTCCAGTATCATCTATTGATACTGGTAATGGCTCGAAAGGGCCACCACTTACGGGCTATTCATGCCCGTGCCACCTCTTGGGTGGCTTAATCTTCATCAATCAGTTGGCCTCAGAATATTCTCGTGCTCTTGAGCTGACGCTTCTATCTAAGCATACTTCCTGTATATTAGTAGAGGTTTCAGCCAGCCCACTATTCTCAGCACCATTTACTAATTTTTGTCTTGCTTATTGTAGAGTAACATAATCACTATTTTATTTTATATTGTGTTTTGTCTTTGTCTCTATTTTTGATCTGCACTGTACATAGCCAAGGAATTATCTTTATTTTGTTTTTGTTTAAAGTAAATTAAAGTTCATTATTTATAAGATTTGTTTTGCGTGTTTTTTCCTCACTTTACCACAGGAGACAACCGCCAAGCAGTCAACATTTCTGCTTTTTTTTTCTAATGTGATTGGCATTTCCACCAGCCATAGAGAAGATGTGTGTGTGTAAATCATGAAAAATGTGACAGTGTCAGACCATGGAATTTTCAATTTTCTTAAGTACTTTAGTATATTAATACATCTTCAGAAGGAATGTGTCCTACTTCTGAAGATGTATTATATGAAGATTTTATATGTATGATTCTATATGAAGAATTACAAAGTGTAAATAAAAAACTGGCTACAAGTTTGTCTAATATCCGCACCTCACAGGCTTCACGAAAAAATTAACACGTAATAAATGGAATGACACTGTAGAGTTGAAGACAATGTATAACCACGAAGGAAAATTAAAACAGGAAAATACTTAAGCACTTCCGTGTTAATCAACACATCAACCAACGTATATTATGACGTGTTGATTATCACGAAGGTGCTTAAGTAATTTCCTGTTTGATTTTTTTCTTCGTAGTTATACATTGTTATATGTATATATTTTCAGATTAAAATTCGTAATATGTAAATATCTGAGTGAAATAATGTACATTAGTATTTTTTATTTTTAATACAACATAAATAATATTTTTTTTAGTATTTATTTATAACATTTTATTTTAGAAACTCATTGTACCATCTTGTAAATATATAACTATTAATATTATTATTGGTAAATGGTAAAGATAAATAGGCAGGATTTGGGCAGATTTATACTTGCCCGAAAGCCTTTGCGAGTTAGTGGCTTAAAAAGAATGTAAGAACACCAATGTTACGTACTCCCTCGAGAAAATGTATCTTCTTGTATATAAATGAATAAATAAATTCTTTTGTTTAATTCTAATCTATGACAATCATCACTTCAATGATCAAAATTGCAGATATTTTACAGCACATGATGTAAACAATGTATTAACAGATAATCTCAATATCTCTGTAATCAACTTGAACGTTAGATCCCTAGGTAAACACTTCGATGATGTTAGTGCCTTGATTGAAACTATTGACAACAAATTCTCTTTTATTATACTTACTGAAACGTGGTTGAAAGAGGATAATACTCAACTCTTTAACATGCCTAACTACTCGGCAATTCACAACTGTCGTCAAATGCAGAGAGGTGGTGGTACTGCTCTTTACTACCACCAAGAACTAACATGCTTAAAAATAATTAGAACTAGAGACTGCTGTGGGGAGTATATCTTCGCCAGTTTCAGAGTCAAGGGTACCGAGTCTGTGGGTGCAGTCTATAGAATTCCTAACACTGATGTGTCTGAATTCAACTCAAACCTTAGAAATCTAATACTAGATAACAGATTGAACAAAAACCATCTAATTATCGCAGGGGACTTTAATATTGACCTCTGCGAGCCTGAACACCCTACTGCTGTTAGCTTCCTCAACTGTATGAATTCCTGCTTCCTCATACCCTTAATCACTAGACCAACTAGAATCACTGATAGTACTGCTACGACTCTAGATCACATCTGGACCAACATAACCTCTCCGCTTACTTCAGGTATAATCACCGATAGCACTACAGACCATTACCCCACATTTCTCTTAACTAACATTAGCAAACCACCTCTAGAGACAAGGGAGTTAAGCTTTAGGCTGCACAATGAAACTGCTATAAACAATTTTATAACTGCTGCTGATAATGTCAACTGGGAGTCCGAGTTAGGTAACATAGGGGACATCAACCTAGCAGTGAAATCTTTTCTACAAACAACTCTTAGCCTTTATAACACCCACTGTCCTATGCTTACAAAACAAGTCACAAGCAAAAGACTTAACAATCCTTGGCTTACAAAGGGAATACTTAAATCCATTAACAAAAAACACGACCTTGAGAAGAAGTATAGGCTAGGAACAGTCTCCAAAGAATTCTCAAAGAATTACTCGTTATTGCTATCTAAAATAATTAGACGAGCCAAAACTAAATACTATGAAGATAAATTTACCCAAATAAAGAGCAACATTAAAAAAACTTGGAGCACAATTTCACAAATATTGGGATCAAAGAAGATTTTAAATAACAAACCAACACTCCTTTCCAATAACGTTGGTCAGCTTTCAGCCTCTGATTCTGCTATTGAGTTCAATAGGTTCTTCTCTTCCATTGGGTCATCCCTTGCAAATGATATTCCATCTTCCTGTACTGATGTTAAGGACTATCTTACAGGTAACTATCCACAGTCTCTGTACCTAAAGCCTACTAGTTCCACTGATGTCAATGAAATAATCCTTTCCCTTAAAACCAAGTCTAGTGCCCTCGAGGAGATACCAACTTTAATTTACAAAAAAGCCTCCAGATCTCTAGCCCCTGCTATTGCATTGCTCTTCAACAAGTCACTTGAACTCCAAACCTTTCCTGACATTCTAAAAAAAGCAAGAGTAACCCCTGTCTACAAATGTGGTGATCTCACTGATGTTAACAACTACAGACCTATATCAATCCTGCCTAACTTGTCAAAAATATTCGAAAAGCTAATCTACAAGCAGCTTTACTCTTTTCTAGCCAAACACAATATACTTAGCTCTTGTCAATATGGCTTCAGACCCAAAAAAAGCACTAACGATGCACTTATTAGTATGATTAACTTAATTCACGCAGCTCTTGATAAAAAGGAGTTTCCTGTTGGGTTATTTGTGGACCTGCGTAAGGCTTTTGACACTGTCAACCATCAAAACCTTCTTCTTAAATTACATCATTATGGAGTCAGAGGACACTCCCTGCAATACCTCAAATCTTATCTTACTGACAGGCTCCAGTATGTTTCTGTGAATAATACAATTTCTCCCACCCTACCCATCAACATTGGTGTTCCTCAGGGCAGCATACTTGGCCCTCTCCTCTTTCTCATCTACATTAATGACCTTCCAAATGCCTCCCAACACCTCAAACCAATTCTATTTGCTGACGACACAACCTTCATTTACTCCAGTCCTGACCCCCTTGCTCTAAATGCCACAGTAAATACTGAGCTAGAGAAAGTCCATCTTTGGCTAACTGCCAACAAACTCACCCTTAACATTGACAAAACGTTTTATATTCTGTTTGGCAATAAATCCTCTAATCAGATAAATCTCAAAATAAACAATACCCAAATTTGTAACAAATTAGATGGCAAATTCCTTGGCGTTCTCATCGACCACAAGCTGAATTTCCAGGGTCACATTCTAAATATATCAAAAAAAGTTTCAAAAACTGTTGGCATTCTTTCTAAGATCAGATATTATGTTCCCCGCCCTGCCCTGGTTACTCTGTATTACTCCCTCATCTATCCATACCTCAACTATGGTATTTGTGCTTGGGGTTCTACTACCCAAAATCATTTACGTCCTCTCATTACCCAACACAAAGCTGCTATTAGGACAATAACCAACTCTGGCCCCAGACATCACTCGGTACCCTTACTCAAATCTCTGAATATGTTAGATATTAAGTCACTGCACATTCTCTCTTGTGTATTATACATATATAAAACGCTGAACTGTAATGCCAATCCTGACCTCAAAAGCTTCATTGAAGGTTGTAACAGAACCCATGAGCACCACACCAGGAATAAATACAGTTTTGATATTCCTAGAGTACGACTTAATCAAACTAGAAATGCTCTACAAATCAAGGGGCCCAAAATGTGGAATGACCTTCCCAACCATGTTAAAGACTGTACCTCTCTCAACCAGTTTAAGATAAAAACTAAACACTACCTAATAAATTCCCTGTAACCCACCTCACTCCTTTATTGTCAACCCATGTCTGTTATTTTATTATTATTATTTTTTTTTTAATCAACACTGTTTGTCAACCTATTGTATTTGTGCTGCTTTTTCAGTCATGTTCCCCCTTTTTTTATCTTTATTTGTATTTGTTTTCAACACTTTTTATTCTTTATGCTCAATTAGTATTAAGTTCTAGATATTAATGTTTTTCTTGCCCGAAACGCATTGCGTAATAGTGGCTTTAGGCATTGTATGTACTAGCTCTATCTATATATCAATCCATTAATGTAACTTCACTTGTATGTATGTACCTTACCTGAATAAACATATTTATTTATTTATTTATATTTAATGCTTGTAGGCGAGAACAGTTGTGAACGCCAGCTAGCGCACAAGTACATGAGCGTCCAAAATACTTTTACACAAAAGACATGTACAGACAGGCGTGTGGCTCCTGACTTCGTTTTTATTGATTAATATTACATATTAGGCGCTTAACTATAATAATTATCATTATATGCAAGTATAATTATCACATAATAAATATAAAAGGAGTCTGTCCAAAAACTGACAAAAGTGTTGTGTTTCGTGCGTTGTATCATGTTTGTGGTCATTCGTGGTGTGTTGTGTTTACGCTGGCGGGCGGCGTCCTTACCAAGCCCGGATTATGTCCATCACATCACTAAACTTCATTTAATAACTATATGCCTGTTAAATAGAAGATTTTAATTGCAAACAACATTATATTGTCGTTTTAATATTGAACACGTACACAAATGCGAAACGTCCGAAGTGGTAGAGATATTAGTGGGCGATGTTGTCAGTGTACAAAGTGTCTGGTATCCTCCAGCCAGCGGTGGTACTCCTTCCCTATTACAAATTTGTTTATGAATGTATTTGCTTATTGTCTTGCCTATTTTTTGTGGATCTACTTGTATTCTGTTTATTACAACTTGTTTATTACCTTTCATATTTACTTATTGATTATATATTTAATTGAAAAAAAAATGAATGCTTGATCATTGATGATCATTGCTGTCTTCTTATATGTGCTGCCAATCTGCTGTATGGTGTTTATAAATCTTGTTTATCTGTATCTTTTGCTACCCAGTCTCCCAATCTTTATGTACCCAATCTGAACATCTTTACCATTGTGATCATTGCTGTCTTATATGTGCTGTCAATCTGCTGTATGGTGTCTATTGATCTTGTTTAAATTACTAATCAAGCTGTCAATGTAATCAATCAGAGCTTTAATATAACAATGTGCCTTAATATACTTACTAAGCTCTCTCATCTCATTTTTCACATGCAATGTATTTTTGTCATTTATCAATTCTGATAGAAATTACCTACTTAAAATTATCTGCTAGATTAAGGACCTGCCCGAAACGCTGCACGTACTAGTGGCTTTACAAGAGTGAAAATACTGTACTATCCAATGTATTCTCACAAACCCAATGTACCTTCTTGTATATATATATATATATATATATATATATATATATATATATATATATATAAATAAATGTAAATAAATAAATATATATAAATAAATATATATATATATATATATATATATATATATATATATATATATATATATATATATATATATATATATATATATATATATATATATATATATATATATATTTTATTAAATATGACCGAAAAAGTAAGATTAATAATTCTAACACGAATTTTCTCAATCTTTCGTACATTATGCTTCACTGTTGGAGGTAAATCAAAAATCACTTCTCCAAAATTCATTTTTATTTCTAGTCTGACGCGACACGGGCGCGTTTCGTAAAACTTATTACATTTTCAAAGACTTCACAAATACACAACTGATTAGAACTTGCGTTTCCCTGATTTTATATCTACATTTGAGTGAGGTGGGAAGGGTGATGTGGCATTACATTTGAGTAAGGTGGGAAGGATGATGTGGCATTAGAGGATATTAATAGGGTATTAAAAGTATCAACACAAGACAGAACACGAAACAATGGATATTGAATAGAAGTGTTTGTAGAAAGCCTATTGGTCCATATTTCTTGATGCTTCTATATTGGAGCGGAGTCTTGAGGTGGGTAGAATATAGTTGTCACAACTATATTCTACCCACCTCAAGACTCCGCTCCAATATAGAAGCATCAAGAAATATGGACCAATAGGCTTTCTACAAACACTTCTATTCAATATCCATTGTTTCGTGTTCTGTCTTGTGTTGATACTTTTAATACCCTATTAATATCCTCTAATGCCACATCATCCTTCCCACCTTACTCAAATGTAATGCCACATCACCCTTCCCACCTCACTCAAATGTAGATATAAAATCAGGGAAACGCAAGTTCTAATCAGTTGTGTATTTGTGAAGTCTTTGAAAATGTAATAAGTTTTACGAAACGCGCCCGTGTCGCGTCAGACTAGAAATAAAAATGAATTTTGGAGAAGTGATTTTTGATTTACCTCCAACAGTGAAGCATAATGTACGAAAGATTGAGAAAATTCGTGTTAGAATTATTAATCTTACTTTTTCGGTCATATTTAATAAAATATGTCTACAGGAAAGACTGCTACCAAAATATACTAATATATATATATATATATATATATATATATATATATATATATATATATATATATATATATATATATATATATATATATATATATATATATATATATATATATATGTCGTACCTAATAGCCAGAACGCACTTCTCAGCCTACTATTCAAGGCCCGATTTGCCTAATAAGCCAAGTTTTCATGAATTAATGTTTTTTCGTCTACCTAACCTACCTAACCTAACCTAACCTAGCTTTTTTTGGCTACCTAACCTAACCTTACCTATAAATATAGGTTAGGTTAGGTTAGGTAGGGTTGGTTAGGTTCGGTCATATATCTACGTTAATTTTAACTCCAATAAAAAAAAATTGACCTCATACATAATGAAATGGGTAGCTTTATCATTTCATAAGAAAAAAATTAGAGAAAATATATTAATTCAGGAAAACTTGGCTTATTAGGCAAATCGGGCCTTGAATAGTAGGCTGAGAAGTGAGTTCTGGCTACTAGGTACGACATATATATATATATATATATATATATATATGTCGTACCTAGTAGCCAGAACGCACTTCTGAGCCTACTATGCAAGGCCCGATTTGTCTAATAAGCCAAGTTTTCCTGAATTAATATATTTTCTCAAATTTTTTTCTTATGAAATGATAAAGCAACCCATTTGATTATGTATGAGGTCAATTTTTTTTTATTAGGGTTAAAATTAACGTAGATATATGAGCGAACCTAACTAACCCTACCTAACCTAACCTAACCTATCTTTATAGGTTAGGTTAGGTTAGGTAGCCGAAAAAGTTAGGTTAGGTTAGGTTAGGTAGGTTAGGTAGTCGAAAAACAATTAATTCATGAAAACTTGGCTTATTAGGCAAATCGGGCCTTGCATAGTAGGCTGAGAAGTGCGTTCTGGCTACTAGGTACGACATATATATATATATATATATATATATATATATATATATATATATATATATATATATATATATATATATATATATATGTCGTACCTAGTAGCCAGAATGCACTTTTCAGCCTACTGTGCAAGGCCCGATTTGCGTAATAAGCCAAGTTTTCATGAATTAACGTTTTGTTGACTACCTAACCTACCTAACCTAACCTAACCTAACTTTTTCGGCTACCTAACCTAACCTAACCTATTAAGATAGGTTAGGTTAGGTTAGGTAGGGTTGGTTAGGTTCGGTCATATATCTACGTTAATTTTAACTCCAATAAAATAAAATTGACCTCTTACATAATGAAATGGGTATTTTTATCATTTCATAAGAAAAAAATTAGAGAAAATATATTAATTCAGGAAAACTTGGCTTATTAGGCAAATCGGGCCTTGCACAGTAAGCTGAGAAGTGCGTTCTGGCTACTAGGTACGACATATATATATATATATATATATATATATATATATATATATATATATATATATATATATATATATATATATATATATATATATATATATATATATATATATATATATATATATATATATATATATATATATATATATATATATATATATATATATATATATATATATATATATATATATATATATATATATATATATATATATATATATATATATATATATATATATATATATATATATATATATATATATATATATATATATATATATATATATATATATATATATATATATATATATATATATATATATATATATATATATATATATATATATATATATATATATATATATATATATATATATATATATATATATATATATATATATATATATATATATATATATATATATATATATATATATATATATATATATATATATATATATATATATATATATATATATATATATATATATATATATATATATATATATATATATATATATATATATATATATATATATATATATATATATATATATATATATATATATATATATATATATATATATATATATATATATATATATATATATATATATATATATATATATATATATATATATATATATATATATATATATATATATATATATATATATATATATATATATATATATATATATATATATATATATATATATATATATATATATATATATATATATATATATATATATATATATATATATATATATATATATATATATATATATATATATATATATATATATATATATATATATATATATATATATATATATATATATATATATATATATATATATATATATATATATATATATATATATATATATATATATATATATATATATATATATATATATATATATATATATATATATGCATGCAAAGTAGTGCATTCACCATGGGAGCAATGTTTCCTTCAGAAAGTATATAAACGTGTACCATTATATTTTAATAAATAAATTGCAAGCGTATTCTTTAATTACAAAAATGAGGAAAACATAAGAGTTAAATGTAGAAAACCAGTTACAAACAAAAATAAGAAGTAGGAAAAATAAAGTGTGGCACCAGAAAGAACACTGGAACGCCAAGGTGAGCGTCGCCGCAATTATCACAACACGGGACGGTGAGTGTCCGGACATGAGTATAAAACCTTCCCACAAACTGCACCTATCATAAAGAAGAAGCCCACCATTGACCTTAAAGTGCTCACATCAAGTCTAACTCTACAACAGCCTAAGAAACAACACTCAAGCCTTGCCTAAGCCTCAACATTGACGTCCCACGTGAGGCGTCACCCAGCATCACCACTCATGCAGTCATCCGAGGAGAAAACCTTTCCACAAACTGCACCTATCATAAAGAAGATGAAGACTCACCAGTGTCCAGAGTGTGGGAAGGTATTTAATCGTCTTATACATATGAAGACTCACATGTTAATGCATTCGGGTGAAAAACCTCATAAGTGTTCAGAGTGTGGGAAGGTATTTACTCGTCTTGATCATATGAAGACTCACATGTTAGTGCATTCGGGGGAAAAACCTCATAAGTGTCCAGAGTGTGGGAAGGTATTTACTCGTCTTGATCATATGAAGACTCACATGTTAGTGCATTCGGGGGAAAAACCTCATATGTGTCGAGAGTGTGGGAAGAGGTTCAGTCAGCTTGGACATAGGAAGACTCACATGTTAGTGCATTCGGGTGAAAAACCTCATAAGTGTCCAGAGTGTGGGAAGAGGTTCGGACACCTTAAAAGTATGAAGACTCACATGACGATGCACAGTGATGAAAGACCATTTGAGTGTGATGAGTGTGGCAAAAGGTTTAGAAATCGTGGATCTATAATAAGTCACATGTTAGTACATACAGAAGAAAGGCCTTTTGAGTGTGATAAATGTGGCAGATTATATAAGTCACGTAGAGGCATAAAAGCACACATGTTAGTGCATTTGAATGATAAACCTTCATGAGTGTCCAGAATTTTGGAAGAGATTCAGTCATCTTTGTAGTATGAAAACTCACAAGACGGTGCATTTGGGTGATAGGTTGAACATTTTGAGTGTGAGAGATAAATCAGAAAATGTTTTAAGTATATTGTAAAATAAAGCACATATTAGTTCATTAACTTATAATACCATTTTTCCAATTTTAAAATTGTTGGAAATTGTAAACTTTATCAGGAAAATATCTTGCACTCTCCATAGCTTCAACCATTATTTCATTATATATTTTTATACTGTTTTAGCTTACCCAATTCCATATACTGTATTCAAAAACATGGTGTTGCTACTTCACTGTAACTTGTTTCTCACTCTCCAACCCCTGCCCTATTTTCCTTTCTGTCATCATGATTGTGTATCTACAACTGGTACCAATTGTCTTCTTTGATATCTGTGTACCTCATAGCTTCCGTTCCACTTTCTTCTCTGCCACAGAAGAAACGTGGCAATATTTCACAGCCACAGTGCTGGCATTGGCAGTGCCATCACTGCCACCACAGTTGAAGGCTTGAAAGCAAGCCAAAAGCACTCTAGTTGATTTGTTAACTTTTAACTGTGGTTTTATATATATACTATTGTACTATTTTTATTAAATATTAAAATAATTTTTTTATTTTGCTTAATGACCGAGATATATAAATCATTAACAAATATATATTAGACTGGAATTTATTTCAGCTAAACCTCTTCATTTATATTTGCATCAGATATTTTTAGTAGTCTGACCTATCCACAGTAGTTATAGTGATCTAACCCTTGCATTATTGTGTGCATTAAGATAGATACTGATAAAAGGCTAACCTTAGTTCAGTAGTCATATTAGCCTGACTGGCATTTATTATTTTCTTAGTTGGAAAAATATATTTTCTCTATCCCAACGATATTTAGTAATATATATTACTCAGCTGTTAAATAAATATTTGCCAGACTGAAATATTTATGTTATAGCAGTTATATTATCCTAACTCTGGTAATTATATTATCTTGCCTGGCAATTGTATTAATCAGACTTGCAATTACTGGGTATATTACATGTATCCAGACTGATAATTACATTAGCTTGACTATCAATTATACTATCCTGACTGAATTATGTGAGCATAACTCCGGCAATTATATTAGCCTGAATGCGACAATTATAATAGCCTGACTGACAATTATATTAACCTGCAATAATATTATACTGATTTGCAATTATATTACATATATCCTGACTGAGAATTGCATTAGCTTGACTGGCAATTATATTATCCTGACTCAATTAAATGAGTCTGGCAATTATATTATCCCCCTGAGTAGCAGTTATATTATCTTAACTAGCAGTAATATTAGCCTGACTGGCAATTATATTAGCCTGACACTGGCAGCTACATTAGCGTGCTGGTAAATATATTATCCTGACACAATTATATTAGAATACTGGCAATTATATTATCTTATCTGACAATAATATTAGCCTGTCTCCGCCACTTGTATTAACCCATTTTATAAAGTGGCATTTTTCATTTATAGTATATTACCATGACTAGAATTAAATTTTTTTTGGAGTATTTCATTGAATATAGTTAGCCTAGGCTTAATTACTGGTAGTATTTACATCAATTCAATTTCTTTCTTTATTATGCACCCCATACCCATCCCGTGGACGGTGGTGTAAAGGATTACAGAGGCACATAATCGGTTCAGGAACTAAACCCTCTAGTTCGTTTAGCTAAGCAAATAACAATGTTTGACGCTAGTTACAAAATTGTAAATGTTGTATATTTACATCAGTTGTCTATATTTGCATTATTCTCAATATCTTTGATTAATAAGTATTTCTAACTATAAATTACAGTGTAATGATTATTAATTTGTAGATATAAGTCTACATTTAATCATTGCATAATTGGTATGTATGATTATTATAGGCCTGTTTTACCAGGTATAGCAGTAGCCTTTATGGCAGGGGTGGCCAGACTTGCTTACTGTAAGAGCTGCAAATGATAAACCTTAGATGTTTGAGAGCTGCAGGAGAACCATTTGAGAGCCACAGCTTCCTTACTGAATAATGTCAACAGTGTCTGCTGGCTATTATTGATGATTTTAACTCATTTAACTTATTTTTCCTTAAGTCTGATTTAGGTGGATAATCATACGAAAAGTTTTTGTGATTGGGTTCATACTGGCGTTTCAAGTTCCTGGCTTTGTAATGACTGAATGGCACTTGGCAAACAAGACACAAAGGTTTACCTCCTTTAACTGTTAATGCAAACTTTGTTCCACAAGTATCGGAACTTTTTATATAGTCGTGCATTTCTTGCCCTGGATTCGGGTAGAAACTTCTAGAATATTCACATTCTCAAGAATTTTTTACTAACCACATATTAAAGGTCAAAGAGCTATGGTTTTTGCCGCCCTGTGGCCAAACCACGGCTTGCAATTTGTCTTCTAGGCAAAACAAAACAATATAGGTTATTGGTAACATTATTGGTAACAATGGGATAATTAAGTTGAGGCACTAATAGGGTCAGTTTGTTAGATCACACAGGGAGAGGAATTTATTGAGGTTATCCTCGTGTGATAATACAGTGTTGTTTCAGGACCAATAAAAGCACCAACAATGCTCTTATAAATGTGCCTAAATTATTACATGCAGTACTTAACAAAAATGAGCTCCCCATTGGTTTGTTTGTTGACTTAAGCTAGGGTTTTGACACTGTTAACCACAATAACCTTCTGAAACTCCAACACTATGGAGTTGGAGGTCGCTCCCTTCAGTACTTGCAATCTTATCTCTGTCAGCAGTATATTTCAGTGAACGCTGCTACTTCTCCCACTTTGTCAATTAACGTTGGCATTCTGCAGGGGTAGCATACTTGGTCCACTCATTTTTCTCATATATCTTCCAAATACCTTCATGTTTTCTCTTCAGCACATGAAGAAGAAACAATCTTCATATTTTCTCACAGGCTAACCCACTTATTCTAAATGACACGGTGCACACTGAACAAAATGAAGTCCGTTAAATTGACTGTTAACAAACTTACCCTTAACATTGACAAAGCGTTTTACATTTTTGTTTGGTAAGAAGTTCAACAATCAGATTAATCTTAAGACTATGATGACCAAACCACACACCCGAAGATGAGACGACAACATCCCGGTTCGTCTTGGATCATTATCACAATCGATTTGATAATGGTCTAGGACGAACCAAAATGTCGTCATCTCCTCATCTTCCGGTGTGTGGTTTGGTCATCTTCCCATCATTTTTATGGGTAATGTTAACATTGTCTATCTGAAGTTGAATCTGATTTGATAATTTACTACCAAATAATCTGTGGAAGATCTTTTCTATGTTTAGTGTAAGTTTATTGGTTGACATCCATGAGTGGACTTTTTTAATTCACTGTTGACAATATTATTTAGTGTGTGGGGGTAGGGTGAGAATAGATAATGGTAGTATCGTCTGCAAATAGTATAGGTTTAAGAATGCTAGAAACATTTGGCACATCATTGATGTATATAAGAAATAGGAGAGTTCCCAAGATGCTGCCCTGTGGCACCCCTATGTTCAAGTGAGTAAAGTAAGGACGGTTATGCTATTGATGACCACATGTACATGTCTGTCACTGAGATAGGAATGTATATAGTCCAGAGCAATATAGTCTACCTCTTAAGAAGTAGAACAGCTTGTTGACAGAGCCCAAGTGCTCTTGTCAACAAGAATTAGGACAGCTGCCTGTGAAATTTGTAGTAACATGTGTCTGGGTCTCTGGGATTTTTCTGGCAAGGTTTGTACCAATTGATGAAAAGAAGCTATTGAATTCAGTTGCAATATCTAAGTCTGTTACAAGTGTGTAACCATCATTGGAGAGCTTTATCTGCTTGTTATGTGATTGTTGTTTAGACTCTAGGATGTTAGAGATGGCTTTCCATGTACTTTTCATATTTCACTACGCATAGAAATCACAATAGCGTGATGCATCAAATGAACAAATCCACAAGGGCCGTGACGAGGCCCTTATCCATGTCGTAGCTCATTCGATTAAGGCAGTGTCTGGGATGCTCTCAGATGTAGGTTCAATCCTCGTCACGGCTCTTGTGGATTTTTTCATTTTCATATTTCCTTTTGCTTCTTTAAATCTATTCTCATAAAAGGAAGCTTTGGCTCTTCATATTATATTGATAAGCATTGATGAGTATCTCTTAACTTCTTTTGTAATTAAGCCAATTCTATGTTTTGTTTCATATTCGTGTTTCTTGTTAATTGCTTTCAGTATGCCACTTGTGAGCCAAAGGTTGTTTAATTTTTTGGCAGTTTATATCCATTATGAATTTATATCCTGTGTATTGTTGAGTTCAGATTCCCAGTTTATATTGTGAGGTGCATTTGTGAGATTTCCTATCGCTGGTTTCCTAATTATTGGAATGCTAAATTAATTAAATTACTGTAATTTAATTAAAATTTGTATGCTTCACAACCAGTTTAAAAGAGAGAGTGTAATAACAAAATAAATTCATAAATAAGTTTTATTTAGGTAAAAGTACATACAAATTTCAGAATTCAAAATCAAATTTTTATTCAGGAAAAGTATAGATGATGAGTTACAAACATAATGTTGGATTTATAGATAGAGTTAGAACATACAGTAACTAAATCCACTAATACACATAGCATTTTGGGCAAACATACAAGATGAGTTACAAACAGAATGGTGGATTTCTAGTTTATATACAGTTAGTACATACTATGCCTAAAGCCACAAATACGCACAGCGTTTCGGGCAAGATGAAAAACACTTAGACTAAAACCTTAAAACTAATTGAGATCAAAAGCGTGAATTGAAAAATGAAAATCATGAATGACAAAAATTATATGATGGAAGGAACAGCAGAAATTGAAACAGAACAGCAGAAGTAATTTTTACTAAATAAACAGAAGACTACAATTTTCTTCAAGTTTATATATGGCAGATATCAGCAGTTAAACTAGTTGGTCAATAATGAATATTGTTAATAAAAAGCAAAACATAGGTTAACATTTAGGGGGTATGGTAGGTTAAATGGAGTTTATTAGGTAGCACTTGGTTTTTCTCTTAAGCTGATTGAGAGAGGTACAGCCTTTGAAATGACTGGGAAGATCATTCCACATTCTGGATCCCTTTATTTGCAGAGAATTTCAAGTTTGGATAAGTCTCACTCTTGGAATATCAAATAGGTACTTATTCACCTAGTTCTTGCAGGGGTTGAGCTCTGCTCTTTCGGCCTGCCTCTCAGTTGTCAATCAATCAACTGTAACTAACTACTAAATTATTTTTCCCCACACACACACAAACACCCCAGGAAGCAACTCTTTAACAGCGTTCTAACTCCAAGGTACCTAATTTACTGCTAGGTAATGGGGGCATCAGGGTGAAAGAAACTTTCCCCATTTGTTAATGCCTGGTCCGGGAATTGAACCCGGGCCACATAATTACGAGTTCTGCGCGCTGTCCGTTCGGCTACCAGACCCCCCCTGGATCTTGAAACCACACAAGAAACAATATTTGTTTCTGACGTGGTGCCCATGGGTTCTGTTACAACCTTCTGGGAAGCGTTTAAGGTCAGGATTGGCATTACAGTTCTGGGTTTTAAATATATAGAGTATACTTGAGAGGATGTGCAGTGGCTTATTATCTTACATATTCAAAGATTTAAGTGGGTCGAGTGCAGTCTGGGGGCCGGGGTTTGTTATTATTCCAATAGCAGATTTGTGTTGAGTAATTAGCGGACGTAGATGATTTTGGGAAGTAGAACCCCCAAGCACATATACCATAATTGAGATAAGGATAGATAACAAGTAATTCAATTAAAATAATTCAATTCAATTCAGTATTCAAATTCAGTATTAATATTCAAATATTCAGTAAATATTCAAATTCAAAGAATTCAGTAATTCAAGTAATAGATAACAAGTTCTACCAAGTAATAAATAAGCCCCCATTCTGTCGGTGTCTTTCTTACCCTGATCAGAAAAAGGTAATTATGAGGAGTTGTGGTCCAGTGTAGAGCAGCAAGCTAAGGTAATTATGAGGAGTTGAGGTCCAGTGTAGTGCAGCAAGCTAAGGGAATTATGAGGAGTTGAGGTCCAGTGTAGTGCAGCAAGCTAAGGTAATAATGAGGAGTTGAGGTCCAGTGTAGTGCAGCTAGCTGAGGTAATTATGAGGAGTTCAGGTCCAGTGTAGTGCAGCGAGCTAAGGTAATTATGAGGAGTTGTGGTCCAGTGTAGAGCAGCAAGCTAAGGTAATAATGAGGAGTTGAGGTCCAGTGTAGTGCAGCAAGCTAAGGTAATGATGAGTAATTCAGGTCCAGTGTAGTGCAGCGAGCTAAGGTAATTATGAGGAGTTGTCCAGTGTAGAGCAGCAAGCTAAGGTAATTATGAGGAGTTGAGGTCCAGTGTAGTGCAGCAAGCTAAGGTAATAATGAGGAGTTGTGGTCCAGTGTAGAGCAGCAAGCTAAGGTAATTATGAGGAGTTGAGGTCCAGAGTAGTGCAGCAAGCTAAGGTAATTAGGAGGAGTTGAGGTCCAGTGTAGTGCAGCAAGCTAAGGTAATAATGAGGAGTTGTGGTCCAGTGTAGTGCAGCAAGCTAAGGTAATAATGAGGAGTTGAGGTCCAGTGTAGTGCAGCAAGCTATGGTAATTGTGAGGAGTTGGGGTCCAGTGTAGTGCAGCAAGCTATGGTAATTGTGAGGAGTTGGGGTCCAGTGTAGTGTAGCAAGCTAAGTTAATTATGAGATGTTGAGGTCCAGTGTAGTGTAGCAAGCTAAGGTAATTATGAGAAGTTGAGGTCCAGTGTAGTGCAGCAAGCTAAGGTAATTATGAGGAGTTGAGGTCCAGTGTAGTGCAACAAGCTAAGGTAATTATGAGGAGTTGAGGTCCAGTGTAGTGTAGCAAGCTAAGGTAATTATGAGTTTAGGTCCAGTGTAGTGCAGCAAGCTAAGGTAATAATGAGGCGTTGAGGTCCAGTGTAGTGCAGCAAGCTAAGGTAATTATGAGGAGTTGAGGTCCAGTGTAGTGTAGCAAGCTAAGGTAATTATGAGGAGTTGAAGTCCAGTGTAGTACAGCAAGCTAAGTTCATTATGAGGAGTTGAGGTCCAGTGTAGTGCAGCAAGTTAAGGTAATTTTGAGGAGTTGAAGTCAAGTGTAGTACAGCAAGCTAAGTTAATTATGAGGAGTTCAGGTCCAGTGTAGTGCAGCAAGCTAAAGTAATTATGAGGAGTTGTGGTCCCGTGTAGAGCAGCAAGCTAAGGTAATTATGAGGAGTTGAGGTCCAGTGTAGTGCAGCAAGCTAAGGTAATTATGAGGAATTGAGATCCAGTGTAGTGCAGCAAGCTAAGGTAATTATGAGGAGTTGAGGTCCAGTGTAGTGTAACAAGCTTAGGTAATTATGAGGAGTTCAGGTCCAGTGTAGTGCAGCAAGCTAAGGTTATTATGAGGAGTTGAAGTCCAGTGTAGTACAGCAAGCTAAGTTAATTTTGTGGAGTTCAGGTCCAGTGTAGTGCAGCAAGCTAAGGTAATTATGAGGAATTGAGATCCAGTGTAGTGCAGCAAGCTAAGGTAATTATGAAGAGTTGAGATCCAGTGTAGTGCAGCAAGCTAAGGTAATTATGAGGAGTTGAGGTCCAGTGTAGTGTAGCAAGCTTAGGTAATTATGAGGAGTTGAGGTCCAGTGTATTGCAGCATGCTAAGTTAATTATGAGGAGTTGAGGTCCAGTGTAGTGCAGCAAGCTAGGGTAATTATGAGGAGTTGAGGTCCAGTGTAGTGCAGCAAGCTAAGGTAATTATGAAGAGTTGAGATCCAGTGTAGTGCAGCAAGCTAAGGTAATTATGAGGAGTTGAGGTCCAGTGTAGTGTAGCAAGCTTAGGTAATTATGAGGAGTTGAGGTCCAGTGTAGTGCAGCATGCTAAGTTAATTATGAGGAGTTGAGGTCCAGTATAGTGCTGCAAGCTAAGGTAATTATGAGGAGTTGGTGTCCAGTGTAGTGTAGCAAGCTAAGGTAATTATGAGGAGTTGAGGCCCAGTGTAGTGCAGGAAGCTGTGGTTATTATGAAGAGTTGAAGTCCAGTGTAGTGCAGCATGCTAAGTTAATTATGAGGAGTTGAGGTGCAGTGTAGTGCAGCAGACAAAGTTAATTATGAGAAGTTGAGGTCCAGTGTAGTGCAGCTAGCTGAGGTAATTATGAGGAGTTGAGGTCCAGTGTAGTGCAGCAAGCTAAGGTAATTAGGAGGAGTTCAGGTCCAGTGTAGTGTAGCAAGCTAAGTTAATTAGGAGGAGTTGAGGTCCAGTGTAGTGTAGCAAGCTAAGTTAATTATGAGGAGTTGAGGTCCAGTGTAGTGCAGCAAGCTTAAGTTAATTATGAGAAGTTGATGTCCAGTGTAATGCAGGAAGCTAAGGTTTTTATGAGGAGTTGAGGTCCAGTGTAGTGAAGCAAGCTGAGGTTATTATGAGTTGTGGTCCAGTGTAGTGTAGCAAGCTAAGGTAATTATGAGGAGTAGAGTCCAGTGTAGTGCAGCAAGCTGAGGTTATTATGAGGCGTTAAGGTCCAGTGTAGTGCAGCAAGCTGTGGTTATTATGAAGAGTTGAGGTCCAGTGTAGTGCTGCAAGCTGAGATTATTATGAGGAGTTGAAGTCCAGTGTAGTAGAGCAAGCTAAGTTAATTATGAGGAGTTCAGGTCCAGTGTAGTGCAGCAAGCTAAGGTAATTATGAGGAGTTGTGGTCCAGTGTAGAGCAGCAAGCTAAGGTAATTATGAGGAGTTGAGGTCCAGTGTAGGGTAGCAAGCTAAGGTAATTATGAGGAGTTGAGGTCCAGTGTAGTGCAGCAAGCTAAGGTTATTATGAGGAGTTGAGGTCCAGTGTAGAGCAGCAAGCTAAGGTAATAATGAGGAGTTGAGGTCCAGTGTAGTGCAGCAAGCTAAGGTAATGATGAGTAATTCAGGTCCAGTGTAGTGCAGCGAGCTAAGGTAATTATGAGGAGTTGTCCAGTGTAGAGCAGCAAGCTAAGGTAATTATGAGGAGTTGAGGTCCAGTGTAGTGCAGCAAGCTAAGGTAATAATGAGGAGTTGTGGTCCAGTGTAGAGCAGCAAGCTAAGGTAATTATGAGGAGTTGAGGTCCAGAGTAGTGCAGCAAGCTAAGGTAATTAGGAGGAGTTGAGGTCCAGTGTAGTGCAGCAAGCTAAGGTAATAATGAGGAGTTGTGGTCCAATGTAGTGCAGCAAGCTAAGGTAATAATGAGGAGTTGAGGTCCAGTGTAGTGCAGCAAGCTATGGTAATTGTGAGGAGTTGGGGTCCAGTGTAGTGCAGCAAGCTATGGTAATTGTGAGGAGTTGGGGTCCAGTGTAGTGTAGCAAGCTAAGTTAATTATGAGATGTTGAGGTCCAGTGTAGTGTAGCAAGCTAAGGTAATTATGAGAAGTTGAGGTCCAGTGTAGTGCAGCAAGCTAAGGTAATTATGAGGAGTTGAGGTCCAGTGTAGTGCAACAAGCTAAGGTAATTATGAGGAGTTGAGGTCCAGTGTAGTGTAGCAAGCTAAGGTAATTATGAGTTTAGGTCCAGTGTAGTGCAGCAAGCTAAGGTAATTATGAGGAGTTGAGGTCCAGTGTAGTGTAGCAAGCTAAGGTAATTATGAGGAGTTGAAGTCCAGTGTAGTACAGCAAGCTAAGTTCATTATGAGGAGTTGAGGTCCAGTGTAGTGCAGCAAGTTAAGGTAATTTTGAGGAGTTGAAGTCAAGTGTAGTACAGCAAGCTAAGTTAATTATGAGGAGTTTAGGTCCAGTGTAGTGCAGCAAGCTAAAGTAATTATGAGGAGTTGTGGTCCCGTGTAGAGCAGCAAGCTAAGGTAATTATGAGGAGTTGAGGTCCAGTGTAGTGCAGCAAGCTAAGGTAATTATGAGGAATTGAGATCCAGTGTAGTGCAGCAAGCTAAGGTAATTATGAGGAGTTGAGGTCCAGTGTAGTGTAACAAGCTTAGGTAATTATGAGGAGTTCAGGTCCAGTGTAGTGCAGCAAGCTAAGGTTATTATGAGGAGTTGAAGTCCAGTGTAGTACAGCAAGCTAAGTTAATTTTGTGGAGTTCAGGTCCAGTGTAGTGCAGCAAGCTAAGGTAATTATGAGGAATTGAGATCCAGTGTAGTGCAGCAAGCTAAGGTAATTATGAAGAGTTGAGATCCAGTGTAGTGCAGCAAGCTAAGGTAATTATGAGGAGTTGAGGTCCAGTGTAGTGTAGCAAGCTTAGGTAATTATGAGGAGTTGAGGTCCAGTGTAGTGCAGCATGCTAAGTTAATTATGAGGAGTAGAGTCCAGTGTAGTGCAGCAAGCTGAGGTTATTATGAGGCGTTAAGGTCCAGTGTAGTGCAGCAAGCTGTGGTTATTATGAAGAGTTGAGGTCCAGTGTAGTGCTGCAAGCTGAGATTATTATGAGGAGTTGAAGTCCAGTGTAGTAGAGCAAGCTAAGTTAATTATGAGGAGTTCAGGTCCAGTGTAGTGCAGCAAGCTAAGGTAATTATGAGGAGTTGTGGTCCAGTGTAGAGCAGCAAGCTAAGGTAATTATGAGGAGTTGAGGTCCAGTGTAGGGTAGCAAGCTAAGGTAATTATGAGGAGTTGAGGTCCAGTGTAGTGCAGCAAGCTAAGGTTATTATGAGGAGTTGAGGTCCAGTGTAGAGCAGCAAGCTAAAGTAATAATGAGGAGTTGAGGTCCAGTGTAGTGCAGCAAGCTAAGGTAATGATGAGTAATTCAGGTCCAGTGTAGTGCAGCGAGCTAAGGTAATTATGAGGAGTTGTCCAGTGTAGAGCAGCAAGCTAAGGTAATTATGAGGAGTTGAGGTCCAGTGTAGTGCAGCAAGCTAAGGTAATAATGAGGAGTTGTGGTCCAGTGTAGAGCAGCAAGCTAAGGTAATTATGAGGAGTTGAGGTCCAGAGTAGTGCAGCAAGCTAAGGTAATTAGGAGGAGTTGAGGTCCAGTGTAGTGCAGCAAGCTAAGGTAATAATGAGGAGTTGTGGTCCAGTGTAGTGCAGCAAGCTAAGGTAATAATGAGGAGTTGAGGTCCAGTGTAGTGCAGCAAGCTATGGTAATTGTGAGGAGTTGGGGTCCAGTGTAGTGCAGCAAGCTATGGTAATTGTGAGGAGTTGGGGTCCAGTGTAGTGTAGCAAGCTAAGTTAATTATGAGATGTTGAGGTCCAGTGTAGTGTAGCAAGCTAAGGTAATTATGAGAAGTTGAGGTCCAGTGTAGTGCAGCAAGCTAAGGTAATTATGAGGAGTTGAGGTCCAGTGTAGTGCAACAAGCTAAGGTAATTATGAGGAGTTGAGGTCCAGTGTAGTGTAGCAAGCTAAGGTAATTATGAGTTTAGGTCCAGTGTAGTGCAGCAAGCTAAGGTAATAATGAGGCGTTGAGGTCCAGTGTAGTGCAGCAAGCTAAGGTAATTATGAGGAGTTGAGGTCCAGTGTAGTGTAGCAAGCTAAGGTAATTATGAGGAGTTGAAGTCCAGTGTAGTACAGCAAGCTAAGTTCATTATGAGGAGTTGAGGTCCAGTGTAGTGCAGCAAGTTAAGGTAATTTTGAGGAGTTGAAGTCAAGTGTAGTACAGCAAGCTAAGTTAATTATGAGGAGTTCAGGTCCAGTGTAGTGCAGCAAGCTAAAGTAATTATGAGGAGTTGTGGTCCCGTGTAGAGCAGCAAGCTAAGGTAATTATGAGGAGTTGAGGTCCAGTGTAGTGCAGCAAGCTAAGGTAATTATGAGGAATTGAGATCCAGTGTAGTGCAGCAAGCTAAGGTAATTATGAGGAGTTGAGGTCCAGTGTAGTGTAACAAGCTTAGGTAATTATGAGGAGTTCAGGTCCAGTGTAGTGCAGCAAGCTAAGGTTATTATGAGGAGTTGAAGTCCAGTGTAGTACAGCAAGCTAAGTTAATTTTGTGGAGTTCAGGTCCAGTGTAGTGCAGCAAGCTAAGGTAATTATGAGGAATTGAGATCCAGTGTAGTGCAGCAAGCTAAGGTAATTATGAAGAGTTGAGATCCAGTGTAGTGCAGCAAGCTAAGGTAATTATGAGGAGTTGAGGTCCAGTGTAGTGTAGCAAGCTTAGGTAATTATGAGGAGTTGAGGTCCAGTGTAGTGCAGCATGCTAAGTTAATTATGAGGAGTTGAGGTCCAGTGTAGTGCAGCAAGCTAGGGTAATTATGAGGAGTTGAGGTCCAGTGTAGTGCAGCAAGCTAAGGTAATTATGAAGAGTTGAGATCCAGTGTAGTGCAGCAAGCTAAGGTAATTATGAGGAGTTGAGGTCCAGTGTAGTGTAGCAAGCTTAGGTAATTATGAGGAGTTGAGGTCCAGTGTAGTGCAGCATGCTAAGTTAATTATGAGGAGTTGAGGTCCAGTATAGTGCTGCAAGCTAAGGTAATTATGAGGAGTTGGTGTCCAGTGTAGTGTAGCAAGCTAAGGTAATTATGAGGAGTTGAGGCCCAGTGTAGTGCAGGAAGCTGTGGTTATTATGAAGAGTTGAAGTCCAGTGTAGTGCAGCATGCTAAGTTAATTATGAGGAGTTGAGGTGCAGTGTAGTGCAGCAGACAAAGTTAATTATGAGAAGTTGAGGTCCAGTGTAGTGCAGCTAGCTGAGGTAATTATGAGGAGTTGAGGTCCAGTGTAGTGCAGCAAGCTAAGGTAATTAGGAGGAGTTGAGGTCCAGTGTAGTGTAGCAAGCTAAGTTAATTAGGAGGAGTTGAGGTCCAGTGTAGTGTAGCAAGCTAAGTTAATTATGAGGAGTTGAGGTCCAGTGTAGTGCAGCAAGCTTAAGTTAATTATGAGAAGTTGATGTCCAGTGTAATGCAGGAAGCTAAGGTTTTTATGAGGAGTTGAGGTCCAGTGTAGTGAAGCAAGCTGAGGTTATTATGAGTTGTGGTCCAGTGTAGTGTAGCAAGCTAAGGTAATTATGAGGAGTAGAGTCCAATGTAGTGCAGCAAGCTGAGGTTATTATGAGGCGTTAAGGTCCAGTGTAGTGCAGCAAGCTGTGGTTATTATGAAGAGTTGAGGTCCAGTGTAGTGCTGCAAGCTGAGATTATTATGAGGAGTTGAAGTCCAGTGTAGTAGAGCAAGCTAAGTTAATTATGAGGAGTTCAGGTCCAGTGTAGTGCAGCAAGCTAAGGTAATTATGAGGAGTTGTGGTCCAGTGTAGAGCAGCAAGCTAAGGTAATTATGAGGAGTTGAGGTCCAGTGTAGGGTAGCAAGCTAAGGTAATTATGAGGAGTTGAGGTCCAGTGTAGTGCAGCAAGCTAAGGTTATTATGAGGAGTTGAGGTCCAGTGTAGTGCAGCAAGCTAAGTTTATTATGAGAAGATGAGGTCTAGTGTAGTGCAGCAAGCTATGGTAATTTTGAGGAGTTGAGGTCCAGTGTAGTGCAGAAAGCTAAGGTTATTATGAGGAGTTGAGGTCCAGTGTAGTGCAGCAAGGTATGGTAATTATGAGGAGTTGAGGTCCAGTGTAGTGTAGCAAGCTAAGTTAATTATGAGATGTTGAGGTCCAGTGTAGTGTAGCAAGCTAAGGTAATTATGAGAAGTTGAGGTCCAGTGTAGTGCAGCTAGCTGAGGTAATTATAAGGAGTTGAGGTCCAGTGTAGTGCAGCAAGCTTAAGTTAATTATGAGAAGTTGATGTCCAGTGTAATGCAGGAAGCTAAGGTTATTATGAGGAGTTGAGGTCCAGTGTAGTGCAGCAAGCTAAGGTAATTATGAGGAGTTGAGGTCCAGTGTAGTGTATCAAGCTGAGGTTATTATGAGTTGTGGTCCAGTGTAGTGTAGCAAGCTAAGGTAATTATGAGGAGTTGAGGTCCAGTGTAGTGCAGCAAGCTGAGGTTATTATGAGGCGTTGAGGTCCAGTGTATTGTAGCAAGCTAAGGTAATTATGAGGAGTTGAGGTCCAGTGTAGTGCATCAAACTAAGGTAATTATGAGGAGTGTAGGTCCAGTGTAGTGCAGCAAAAAAAATAAAAAAATAAAATAAAATGTTTATTTAGGTAAGGTACATACATACAATAAATTTTTACAAAGATTTGTTGACATAGATGTAGAGCTAGTACATACAATGCCTAAAGCCACTATTACACAAAGCTTTTCGGGCATGAGATTAGGTAATTATGTTAATTAGGTAATCAAACTAAGGTAATTATGAGGAGTTGAGGTCCAGTGTAGTGGTGCAAGCTAAGGTAATTATGAGGAGTTGGGGTCCAGTGTAGTGTAGCAAGCTAAGGTAATTATGAGGAGTTGAGGTCCAGTGTAGTGCAGCAAGCTGTGGTTATTATGAGGAGTTGAGGTCCAGTGTATTGTAGCAAGCTAAGGTAATTATGAGGAGTTGAGGTCCAGTGTAGTGCAGCAAACTAAGGTAATTATGAGGAGTTGAGGTCCAGTGTAGTGCTGCAAGCTAAGGTAATTATGAGGAGTTAAGGTCCAGTGTAGTGTAGAAAGCTAAGGTAATTATGAGGAGTTTAGGTTTTGTGTAGTGCAGCAAGCTAAAGTAATTATGAGGAGTGGAGGTCCAGTGTAGTGCAGCAAGCTAAGTTAATTAAGAGGAGTTGAGGTCCAGTGTAGTGCAGCAAGCTAAGGTAATTATGAGGAGTTGAGGTCCAGTGTAGCGCAGCAAGGTAAGGTAATTATGAGGAGTTGAGGTCTAGTGTAGTGCAGCAAGCTAAGGTAATTATGAGGTGTTGGTGTCCAATGTAGTGTAGCAAGCTAAGGTAATAATGAGGAGTTGAGGTCCAGTGTAGTGCAGGAAGCTGTGGTTATTATGAAGAGTTGAAGTCCAGTGTAGTACAGCAAGCTAAGTTAATTATGAGGAGTTGAGGTCCAGTGTAGTGCAGCAAGCTAAGTTAATTAAGAGGAGTTGAGGTCCAGTGTAGTGCAGCAAGCTAAGGTAATTATGAGGAGTTGAGGTCCAGTGTAGCGCAGCAAGGTAAGGTAATTATGAGGAGTTGAGGTCCAGTATAGAGCTGCAAGCTAAGGTAATTATGAGGAGTTGTGGTCCAGTGTAGTGTAGCAAGCTAAGGTAATTATGAGGAGTAGAGTCCAGTGTAGTGCAGCAAGCTGAGGCTATTATGAGGCGTTGAGGCCCAGTGTAGTGCAGCAAGCTGAGGTTATTATGAGGCGTTGAGGTCCAGTGTAGTGCAGCAAGCTGTGGTTATTATGAAGAGTTGAGGTCCAGTGTAGTGCTGCAAGCTGAGATTATTATGAGGAGTTGAGGTCCAGTGTAGGGTAGCAAGCTAAGGTAATTATGAGGAGTTGAGGTCCAGTGTAGTGCAGCAAGCTGTGGTTATTATGAAGAGTTGAGGTCCAGTGTAGAGCAGCAAGCTAAGGTAATTATGAGGAGTTGAGGTCCAGTGTAGGGTAGCAAGCTAAGGTAATTATGAGGAGTTGAGGTCCAGTGTAGTGCAGCAAGCTAAGGTTATTATGAGGAGTTGAGGTCCAGTGTAGTGCAGCAAGCTAAGTTTATTATGAGAAGATGAGGTCTAGTGTAGTGCAGCAAGCTATGGTAATTTTGAGGAGTTGAGGTCCAGTGTAGTGCAGCAAGCTAAGGTAATTATGAGGAGTTGAGGTCCAGTGTATTGCAGCAAGGTATGGAAATTATGAGGAGTTGAGGTCCAGTGTAGTGTAGCAAGCTAAGTTAATTATGAGATGTTGAGGTCCAGTGTAGTGTAGCAAGCTAAGGTAATTATGAGGAGTTGAGGTCCAGTGTAGTGCAGCAAGCTAAGGTAATTAGGCAATTATGAGGAGTTGAGGTCCAGTGTAGTGCAGCAAGCTAAGGTAATTATGAGGAGTTGAGGTCCAGTGTAGTGCAGCAAGCTAAGGTAATTATGAGGAGTTGAGGTCCAGTGTAGTGCAGCAAGCTAAGGTAATTAGGTAATAATGAGGAGTTTAGGTCCAGTGTAGTGCAGCATGCTAAGTTAATTATGAGAAGTTGAGGTCCAGTGTAGTGCAGCTAGCTGAGGTAATTATAAGGAGTTGAGGTCCAGTGTAGTGCAGCAAGCTAAGGTAATTAGGAGGAGTTGAGGTCCAGTGTAGTGTAGCAAGCTAAGTTAATTAGGAGGAGTTGAGGTCCAGTGTAGTGCAGCAAGCTAAGGTAATTATGAGGAGTTGAGGTCCAGTGTAGTGCAGCAAGGTATGGAAATTATGAGGAGTTGAGGTCCAGTGTATTGTAGCAAGCTAAGTTAATTATGAGATGTTGAGGTCCAGTGTAGTGTAGCAAGCTAAGGTAATTATGAGGAGTTGAGGTCCAGTGTAGTGCAGCAAGCTAAGGTAATTAGGCAATTATGAGGAGTTGAGGTCCAGTGTAGTGCAGCAAGCTAAGGTAATTATGAGGAGTTGAGGTCCAGTGTAGTGCAGCAAGCTGAGGTTATTATGAGGCGTTGAGGTCCAGTGTATTGTAGCAAGCTAAGGTAATTATGAGGAGTTGAGGTCCAGTGTAGTGCATCAAACTAAGGTAATTATGAGGAGTGTAGGTCCAGTGTAGTGCAGCAAAAAAAATAAAAAAATAAAATAAAATGTTTATTTAGGTAAGGTACATACATACAATAAATTTTTACAAAGATTTGTTGACATAGATGTAGAGCTAGTACATACAATGCCTAAAGCCACTATTACACAAAGCTTTTCGGGCATGAGATTAGGTAATTATGTTAATTAGGTAATCAAACTAAGGTAATTATGAGGAGTTGAGGTCCAGTGTAGTGGTGCAAGCTAAGGTAATTATGAGGAGTTGGGGTCCAGTGTAGTGTAGCAAGCTAAGGTAATTATGAGGAGTTGAGGTCCAGTGTAGTGCAGCAAGCTGTGGTTATTATGAGGAGTTGAGGTCCAGTGTATTGTAGCAAGCTAAGGTAATTATGAGGAGTTGAGGTCCAGTGTAGTGCAGCAAACTAAGGTAATTATGAGGAGTTGAGGTCCAGTGTAGTGCTGCAAGCTAAGGTAATTATGAGGAGTTAAGGTCCAGTGTAGTGTAGAAAGCTAAGGTAATTATGAGGAGTTTAGGTTTTGTGTAGTGCAGCAAGCTAAAGTAATTATGAGGAGTGGAGGTCCAGTGTAGTGCAGCAAGCTAAGTTAATTAAGAGGAGTTGAGGTCCAGTGTAGTGCAGCAAGCTAAGGTAATTATGAGGAGTTGAGGTCCAGTGTAGCGCAGCAAGGTAAGGTAATTATGAGGAGTTGAGGTCTAGTGTAGTGCAGCAAGCTAAGGTAATTATGAGGTGTTGGTGTCCAATGTAGTGTAGCAAGCTAAGGTAATAATGAGGAGTTGAGGTCCAGTGTAGTGCAGGAAGCTGTGGTTATTATGAAGAGTTGAAGTCCAGTGTAGTACAGCAAGCTAAGTTAATTATGAGGAGTTGAGGTCCAGTGTAGTGCAGCAAGCTAAGTTAATTAAGAGGAGTTGAGGTCCAGTGTAGTGCAGCAAGCTAAGGTAATTATGAGGAGTTGAGGTCCAGTGTAGCGCAGCAAGGTAAGGTAATTATGAGGAGTTGAGGTCCAGTATAGAGCTGCAAGCTAAGGTAATTATGAGGAGTTGTGGTCCAGTGTAGTGTAGCAAGCTAAGGTAATTATGAGGAGTAGAGTCCAGTGTAGTGCAGCAAGCTGAGGCTATTATGAGGCGTTGAGGCCCAGTGTAGTGCAGCAAGCTGAGGTTATTATGAGGCGTTGAGGTCCAGTGTAGTGCAGCAAGCTGTGGTTATTATGAAGAGTTGAGGTCCAGTGTAGTGCTGCAAGCTGAGATTATTATGAGGAGTTGAGGTCCAGTGTAGGGTAGCAAGCTAAGGTAATTAGGAGGAGTTGAGGTCCAGTGTAGTGCAGCAAGCTAAGGTAATTATGAGGAGTTGAGGTCCAGTGTAGTGCAGCAAGGTATGGAAATTATGAGGAGTTGAGGTCCAGTGTAGTGTAGCAAGCTAAGTTAATTATGAGATGTTGAGGTCCAGTGTAGTGTAGCAAGCTAAGGTAATTATGAGGAGTTGAGGTCCAGTGTAGTGCAGCAAGCTAAGGTAATTAGGCAATTATGAGGAGTTGAGGTCCAGTGTAGTGCAGCAAGCTAAGGTAATTATGAGGAGTTGAGGTCCAGTGTAGTGCAGCAAGCTGAGGTTATTATGAGGCGTTGAGGTCCAGTGTATTGTAGCAAGCTAAGGTAATTATGAGGAGTTGAGGTCCAGTGTAGTGCATCAAACTAAGGTAATTATGAGGAGTGTAGGTCCAGTGTAGTGCAGCAAAAAAAATAAAAAAATAAAATAAAATGTTTATTTAGGTAAGGTACATACATACAATAAATTTTTACAAAGATTTGTTGACATAGATGTAGAGCTAGTACATACAATGCCTAAAGCCACTATTACACAAAGCTTTTCGGGCATGAGATTAGGTAATTATGTTAATTAGGTAATCAAACTAAGGTAATTATGAGGAGTTGAGGTCCAGTGTAGTGGTGCAAGCTAAGGTAATTATGAGGAGTTGGGGTCCAGTGTAGTGTAGCAAGCTAAGGTAATTATGAGGAGTTGAGGTCCAGTGTAGTGCAGCAAGCTGTGGTTATTATGAGGAGTTGAGGTCCAGTGTATTGTAGCAAGCTAAGGTAATTATGAGGAGTTGAGGTCCAGTGTAGTGCAGCAAACTAAGGTAATTATGAGGAGTTGAGGTCCAGTGTAGTGCTGCAAGCTAAGGTAATTATGAGGAGTTAAGGTCCAGTGTAGTGTAGAAAGCTAAGGTAATTATGAGGAGTTTAGGTTTTGTGTAGTGCAGCAAGCTAAAGTAATTATGAGGAGTGGAGGTCCAGTGTAGTGCAGCAAGCTAAGTTAATTAAGAGGAGTTGAGGTCCAGTGTAGTGCAGCAAGCTAAGGTAATTATGAGGAGTTGAGGTCCAGTGTAGCGCAGCAAGGTAAGGTAATTATGAGGAGTTGAGGTCTAGTGTAGTGCAGCAAGCTAAGGTAATTATGAGGTGTTGGTGTCCAATGTAGTGTAGCAAGCTAAGGTAATAATGAGGAGTTGAGGTCCAGTGTAGTGCAGGAAGCTGTGGTTATTATGAAGAGTTGAAGTCCAGTGTAGTACAGCAAGCTAAGTTAATTATGAGGAGTTGAGGTCCAGTGTAGTGCAGCAAGCTAAGTTAATTAAGAGGAGTTGAGGTCCAGTGTAGTGCAGCAAGCTAAGGTAATTATGAGGAGTTGAGGTCCAGTGTAGCGCAGCAAGGTAAGGTAATTATGAGGAGTTGAGGTCCAGTATAGAGCTGCAAGCTAAGGTAATTATGAGGAGTTGTGGTCCAGTGTAGTGTAGCAAGCTAAGGTAATTATGAGGAGTAGAGTCCAGTGTAGTGCAGCAAGCTGAGGCTATTATGAGGCGTTGAGGCCCAGTGTAGTGCAGCAAGCTGAGGTTATTATGAGGCGTTGAGGTCCAGTGTAGTGCAGCAAGCTGTGGTTATTATGAAGAGTTGAGGTCCAGTGTAGTGCTGCAAGCTGAGATTATTATGAGGAGTTGAGGTCCAGTGTAGGGTAGCAAGCTAAGGTAATTATGAGGAGTTGAGGTCCAGTGTAGTGCAGCAAGCTGTGGTTATTATGAAGAGTTGAGGTCCAGTGTAGAGCAGCAAGCTAAGGTAATTATGAGGAGTTGAGGTCCAGTGTAGGGTAGCAAGCTAAGGTAATTATGAGGAGTTGAGGTCCAGTGTAGTGCAGCAAGCTAAGGTTATTATGAGGAGTTGAGGTCCAGTGTAGTGCAGCAAGCTAAGTTTATTATGAGAAGATGAGGTCTAGTGTAGTGCAGCAAGCTATGGTAATTTTGAGGAGTTGAGGTCCAGTGTAGTGCAGCAAGCTAAGGTAATTATGAGGAGTTGAGGTCCAGTGTATTGCAGCAAGGTATGGAAATTATGAGGAGTTGAGGTCCAGTGTAGTGTAGCAAGCTAAGTTAATTATGAGATGTTGAGGTCCAGTGTAGTGTAGCAAGCTAAGGTAATTATGAGGAGTTGAGGTCCAGTGTAGTGCAGCAAGCTAAGGTAATTAGGCAATAATGAGGAGTTGAGGTCCAGTGTAGTGCAGCAAGCTAAGGTAATTATGAGGAGTTGAGGTCCAGTGTAGTGCAGCAAGCTAAGGTAATTATGAGGAGTTGAGGTCTGTTATACTCAAAATTCTGTCAGTTGAAATGTAACCAATCACAGGCAAGTAGGCCTCTGACGTCATGACAGACAGAGGAGCATCAAGCATGCTCCCAGCAGCCTCAGTTATCCTCACAGACCCAGAGTAGGTGGACCTCGGCTGGCCAGTTATACACCTGTTTGCCTCACTCAATAAATATATACAGAAGCGACTACTGTGTCTACATTCAACCCGAACAAGGCAAACGAATAGGTCCAGTGTAGTGCAGCAAGCTAAGGTAATTAGGTAATAATGAGGAGTTTAGGTCCAGTGTAGTGCAGCATGCTAAGTTAATTATGAGAAGTTGAGGTCCAGTGTAGTGCAGCTAGCTGAGGTAATTATAAGGAGTTGAGGTCCAGTGTAGTGCAGCAAGCTAAGGTAATTAGGAGGAGTTGAGGTCCAGTGTAGTGTAGCAAGCTAAGTTAATTAGGAGGAGTTGAGGTCCAGTGTAGTGCAGCAAGCTAAGGTAATTATGAGGAGTTGAGGTCCAGTGTAGTGCAGCAAGGCATGGAAATTATGAGGAGTTGAGGTCCAGTGTAGTGTAGCAAGCTAAGTTAATTATGAGATGTTGAGGTCCAGTGTAGTGTAGCAAGCTAAGGTAATTATGAGGAGTTGAGGTCCAGTGTAGTGCAGCAAGCTAAGGTAATTAGGCAATTATGAGGAGTTGAGGTCCAGTGTAGTGCAGCAAGCTAAGGTAATTATGAGGAGTTGAGGTCCAGTGTAGTGCAGCAAGCTAAGGTAATTATGAGGAGTTGAGGTCCAGTGTAGTGCAGCAAGCTAAGGTAATTAGGTAATAATGAGGAGTTTAGGTCCAGTGTAGTGCAGCATGCTAAGTTAATTATGAGAAGTTGAGGTCCAGTGTAGTGCAGCTAGCTGAGGTAATTATAAGGAGTTGAGGTCCAGTGTAGTGCAGCAAGCTAAGGTAATTAGGAGGAGTTGAGGTCCAGTGTAGTGTAGCAAGCTAAGTTAATTAGGAGGAGATGAGGTCCAGTGTAGTGTAGCAAGCTAAGTTAATTATGAGGAGTTGAGGTCCAGTGTAGTGCAGCAAGCTTAAGTTAATTATGAGAAGTTGATGTCCAGTGTAATGCAGGAAGCTAAGGTTATTATGAGGAGGTGAGGTCCAGTGTAGTGAAGCAAGCTAAGGTAATTATGAGGAGTTGAGGTCCAGTGTAGTGTATCAAGGTGAGGTTATTATGAGTTGTGGTCCAGTGTAGTGTAGCAAGCTAAGATAATTATGATGAGTTGAGGTCCAGTGTAGTGCAGCAAGCTGAGGTTATTATGAGGCGTTGAGGTCCAGTGTAATGTAGCAAGCTAAGGTAATTATGAGGAGTTGAGGTTCAGTGTAGTGCAGCAAGCTAAGGTAATTATGAGGAGTTGAGGTCTAGTGTAGTGCAGCAAACTAAGGTAATTATGAGGAGTTAAGGTCCAGAGTAGTGCAGCAAAAAAAAAAAAAAAAAAATTAAATGTTTATTTAGGTAAGGTACATACATACAATAAATTTGTACAAAGATTGGTTGACTTATAGGTAGAGCTAGTACATACAATGCCTAAAGCCACTATTACGCAAAGCGTTTCGGGCATGAGATTAGGTAATTATGTTAATTAGGTAATCAAACTAAGGTAATTATGAGGAGTTGAGGTCCAGTGTAGTGCTGCAAGCTAAGGTAATTATGAGGAGTTGGGGTCCAGTGTAGTGTAGCAAGCTAAGTTAATTATGAGGAGTTGAGGTCCAGTGTAGTGCAGCAAGCTGTGGTTATTATAAGGAGTTGAGGTGCAGTGTATTGTAGCAAGCTAAGGTAATTATGAGGAGTTGAGGTCCAGTGTAGTGCTGCAAGCTAAGGTAATTATGAGGAGTTAAGGTCCAGTGTAGTGTAGAATGCTAAGGTAATTATGAGGAGTTTAGGTTTAGTGTAGTGCAGCAAGCTAAAGTAATTATGAGGAGTGGAGGTCCAGTGTAGTGCAGCAAGCTAAGTTAATTAAGAGGAGTTGAGGTCCAGTGTAGTGCAGCAAGCTAAGGTAATTATTTGGAGTTGAGGTCCAGTGTAGTGCAGCAAGCTAAGGTAATTATGAGGAGTAGAGGGTCGGTGTAGTGTAGGAAGCTAAGGTAATTATGAGGAGTTGAGGTCCAGTGTAGTGTAGCAAGATAAGGTAATTATGAGGAGTTGAGGTCTAGTGTAGTGCAGCAAGCTAAGGTTATTATGAGAAGTTGAGGTCCAGTGTAGTGCAGCAAGCTAAGTTGATTATGAGAAGTTGAGGTCTAGTTTAGTTCAGCAAGCTAAGGTTATTATGAGGAGTTGAGGTCCAGTGTAGTGGAGCAAGCTAAGGTAATTATGAGGAGTTGAGGTCCAGTGTAGTGTATCAAGCTGAGGTTATTATGAGTTGAGGTCCAGTGTCGTTTAGCAAGCTAAGTTAATTATGAGGAGTTGAGGTCCAGTTTAGTGCAGCAAGCTAAGTTAATTATGAGAAGTTGAGGTCCAGTGTAGTGCTGCAAGCTGAGGTTATTATGAAGAGTTGAGGTCCAGTGTAGTGTAGCAAGCTAAGGTAATTATGAGGAGTTGAGGTCCAGTGTAGTGCAGCAAGCTAAAATAATTACGAGGAGTTGAGGTCCAGTGTAGTATAGCAAGCTAAGTTAATTATGAGGAGTTGAGGTCCAGTGACGTGCAGCAAGCTAAGGTAATTATGTGGAGTTGAGGTCCGGTGTAGTGCAGAAAGCTAAGGTAATTATGAGGAGGTTCAGTGTAGTGCAGCAAGCTAAGGTAATTATGAGGAGTTGAGGTCCAGTGTAGTGCAGCAAGCTAAAATAATTACGAGGAGTTGAGGTCCAGTGTAGTATAGCAAGCTAAGTTAATTATGAGGAGTTGAGGTCCAGTGTAGTGCAGCAAGCTAAGTTAATTATGAAAAGTTGAGGTCCAGTGTAATGCAGCAAGCTAAGGTTATTATAAGGAGTTGAGGTCCATTGTAGTGTAGCAAGCTAAGGTAATTATGACGAGTTGAGGTCCAGTGTAGTGTATCAAGCTGAGGTTATTATGAGTTGTGGTCCAGTGTAGTGTAGCAAGCTAAGCTAATTATGAGGAGTTGAGGTCAAGTGTAGTGCAGCAAGCTAAGTTAATTATGAGTTGTTGAGGACCAGTGTAGTGCAGCAAGCTAAGGTAATTATGAGGAGTTGAGATTCAGTGTAGTGCAGCAAGCTAAGCTAATTATGAGGAGTTGAGGTCAAGTGTAGTGCAGCAAGCTAAGTTAATTATGAGTTGTTGAGGACCAGTGTAGTGCAGCAAGGTAAGGTAATTTTGAGGAGTTGAAGTCCAGTGTAATGCAGGAAGCTATGTTAATTATGAGGATTTGAGGTCCAGTGTAGTGCAGCAAGCTGAGGTAATTATGAGGAGTTGAGGTCCAGTGTAGTGCAGCAAGCTATGTTAATTATGAGGAGTTGACGTCCAGTGTAGTGAATCAAGCTGAGGTTATTATGAGGAGTTAAGTCCAGTGAAGTGCAGCAAGCTAAGTTAGTTATGAGGAGTTGAGGTCCAGTGTAGTGCAGCAAGCTAAGGTAATTATGATGAGTTGAGGTCCAGTGTAGTGTACCAAGCTAAGGTAATAATGAGAAGTTGACGTCCAGTGTAGTGAATCAAGCTGAGGTTATTATGAGGAGTTAAGTCCAGTGAAGTGCAGCAAGCTAAGTTAATTATGAGTTGTTGAGGTCCAGTGTAGTGCAGCACGCTAAGGTAATTATGAGTTGAGGTCCAGTGTAGTGCAGGAAGCTAAGTTAATTATGAGGAGTGTAGGTCCAGTGTAGTGTACCAAGCTAAGGTAATTATGAGGAGTTGAGGTCCAGTGTAGTGTATCAAGCAAAGTTAATTTTAAGGAGTTGAGGTCCAGTGTAGTGTAGCAAGCTAAGGTAATTATGAGGAGTTAAGGTTCAGTGTAGTGCAGCAAGCTAAAGTAATTAAGAGGAGTGGAGGTCCAATGTAGTGCAGCAAGCTAAGTTAATTAGGAGGAGTTGAGGTCCAGTGTAGTGCAGCAAGGTATGGTAATTATGAGGAGTTGAGGTCCAGTGTAGTGTAGCAAAAAGCTAAGTTAATTATGAGATGTCGAGGTCCAGTGTAGTGTAGCAAGCTAAGGTAATTATGAGGAGTTGAGGTCCCTTGTAGTGCAGCAAGCTAAGGTAATTAGGTAATTATGAGGAGTTGAGGTCCAGTGTAGTGCAGCAAGCTAAGGTAATAATGAGGAGTTTAGGTCCAGTGTAGTGCAGCATGCTAAGTTAATTATGAGAAGTTGAGGTCCAGTGTAGTGTAGCAAGCTAAGTTAACTATGAGGAGTTGAGGTCCAGTGTAGTGTAGCAAGCTAAGTTAATTATGAGGAGTTGAGGTCCAGTGTAGTGCAGCAAGCTAAGTTAATAATGAGGAGTTGAGGTCCAGTGTAGTGAAGGAAGCTAAGGTAATTATGAGGAGTTGAGGTCCAGTGTAGTGAAGCAAGCTAAGGTAATTATGAGGAGTTGAGATCAAGTGTAGTGCAGCAAGCTAAGTTAATTATGAGTTGTTGAGGTCCAGTGTAGTGCAGCAAGGTAAGGTAATTATGAGGAGTTGAGGTTCAGTGTAGTGTAGCAAGCTAAGGTAATTATGAGGAGTTAAGGGTTAGTGTAGTGAAGCAAGCTAAAGTAATTATGAGGAGTGGTTCTCCAGTGTAAAGCAGCAAGCTGAGGTAATTATGAGGAGTTGAGGTCCAGTATAGTGAAGCAAGCTAAGTTATTTATGAGGAGTTCAGGTCCAGTGTAGTGCAGCAAGCTAAGGTAATAATGAGGAGTTGTGGTCCAGTTTAAAGCAGCAATTAAGGTAATTATGAGGAGTTGAAGTCCAGTGTAATGCAGCAAGCTATGTTAATTATGGGGAGTTGAGGTCCAGTGTAGTGCAGCAAGCTAAGGTAATTATGCGGAGTTGAGGTCCAGTGTAGTGCAGCAAGCTATGTTAATTATGAGGAGTTGACGTCCAGTGTAGTGTATCAAGCTGAGGTTATTAAGAGGAGTTAAGTCCAGTGAAGTGCAGCAAGCTAAGTTAATTATGAGGAGTTGAGGTCCAGTGTAGTGCAGCAAGCTAAGGTCATTATGAGGAGTTGAGGTCCAGTGTAGTGTACCAAGCTAAGGTAATTATGAGGAGTTGAGGTTCAGTGTAGTGCAGCAAGCTAAGGTTATTATTAGGAGTTGATGTCCAGTGTAGTGCAGCAAGCTAAGTTAATTATGAGGAGTTGAGGTCCAGTGTCGTGTAGCAACCTAAGTTAATTATGTGGTGTTGAGGTCCAGTTTAGTGCAGCAAGCTAAGGTAATTATGAGGAGTTCAGGTCCAGTGTAGTGTACCAAGCTAAGGTAATTATGTGGAGTTGAGGTCCAGTGTAGTGTAGCTAGCTAAGGCAATTTTGAGAAGTTGAGGTCCAGTGTAGTGCAGCAAGCTATGGCAATTATGCGGAGTTGAGGTCCAGTGTAGTGTAGCAAGCTAAGTTAATTATCAGAAGTTGAGGTCCAGTGTAGTGTAGCAAGCTTAGGTAATTATGAGGAGTTGAGGTCCAGTGTAGTGCAGCAATCCAAGGTAATTATGAGGAGTTGAGGTCCAGTGTAGTGTAGCAAGCTTAGGTAATTATGAGGAGTTGAGGTCTAGTGTAGTGCAGCAAACTAAGGAAATTATGAGGAGTTGAGGTCCATTGTAGTGTAGCAACCTTAGGTAATTATGAGGAGTTGAGGTCCAATGTAGTGCAGCAAGCTAAGGAAATTATGAGGAGTTGAGGTCCAGTGTAGTGTAGCAAGCTAAGGCAATAATGAGGAGTTGAGGTCCAGTGTAGTGCAGCAAGCTAAGGTAATTATGAGGAGTTGAGGTCCAGTGTAGTGTAACAAGTTAAGTTAATTATGAGAAGTTGACGTCCAGTGTAGTGCAGCAAGCTAAGTTAATTATGAGAAGTTGAGGTCCAGTGTAATGCAGCAAGCTAAGGTTATTATGAGGAGTTGAGGTCCAGTGTAGTGTAGCAAGCTAATGTAATTATGAGGAGTTGAGGTCCAGTGTAGAGTATCAAGCTGAGGTTAATATGAGTTGTGGTCCAGTGTAGTGTAGCAAGCTAAGGTAATTATGAGAAGTAAAGGTTCAGTGTAGTGCAGCAAGCTAAAGTAATTATGAGGAGTTGAGGTCCAGTGTTGTGCAGCAAGCTAAGTTAATTATGAGGAGTTCAGGTCCAGTGTAGTGCAGCAAGCTAAGGTAATTATGAGGAGTTGTGGTCCAGCGTGGAGCAGCAAGTTAAGGTAATTATGAGGAGTTGAAGTCCAGTGTAATGCAGCAAGCTATGTTAATTATGAGGAGTTGAGGTCCAGTGTAGTGTACCAAGCTAAGGTATTTATGAGAAGTTGAGGTCCAGTGTAGTGTATCAAGCTAAGTTAATTATTAAAAGTTGAGGTCCAGTGAAGTGCAGCAAGCTAAGTTAATTTTGAGAAGTTGAGGTCCAGTGTAGTGCAGCAAGCTAAGGTAATCATGAGGAGTTGAGGTCCAGTGTAGTGTATCAAGGTAAGTTAATAATTAGAACTTGAGGTCCAGTGAAGTGCAGCAAGCTTAGTTAATTATGAGCCCCCAGTGGTGACTACCTCGTCCCCTGGCGCGGCTCCATCTCTAGTTGTAACTACTGCGCCTCTCTTAACCCCTCTCTCTCTGGGGGTTCTCACCGCCGTCCTCGTCACGGCCGCCCTCGCTCGATTCCTTCCAGTTCTGCTACCTATCAAGCTTTGTTTGGTCCCGCTTCGTGGGCCAAATATTTTGATCTCCTCCCTCTTGATTCTGCGCCTCCTGACGATTTCTCCCTCCATCGACATCTCGTTGATTCCGTGGATGCCTCCATTACTTTCAACCCCACTCGTCTCGGTACACGTGTCGTTGCTGCTCCTTCTCAGGATGCTGCTTCCCGCTTGGCTGCCTTATCCTGCCTTGGCGAGACCCCCGTTCGGGTCTCGAAGAACGCTCAGTTGAATGCCAGTGTTGGCACTATTTTGCTCCCGCCCCATGTTGCGACCGGTGTTCGGGACCAGCGCGACTGCCACGACGATATTCGCCATATCCTCGCTGCCCAGGGCCATTCTATTCTCCAGGTGGACACGTTTACTAGTCCCCCTCGTGGTAGTCGCCGTCAACCCCTCCGGGTTGTGAAGATTACCTTTGATAGTAGGACCCTTCCACCCTCTGTCATTCTTGCTGGTGCCAGGTGCTCTGTTGCTCCTTCCCCTCCCGTTTCAGTGCTTGCGCCCCCTGTTCCTGCTATGGAGGTTTCTTTGGCCCCTGCTTCCCTTTCGGTTGCTGCTCTTGCTGGGGTGCGCTCCTCTCTTTCTACTCCCCCTCTTCCTGCTGCTGTCCTTGACTGCTCCTCTCCGTTGTCTCCTCCTCTTCCTCCTCCTCTTCATCCTCCTCTTCCTCCTCCTCTTCCTCCTCCTCCGGACCCTGCCCGCCCATCTCTGATCTGTTCTCCCGTTTCCTTCCCTCCGTCTTTGCTCAGTTTACCCATGCCCCCTAACCCTGACTTTGCTGACCCTGATCCCGACCCTGATATTCTTTAACGTGCTCTGTTGCTCTTTCGCCTTTGTTTCTTCCTTGTTCTCTGTTTTTGTCCTTTCTCTTCTCGTCGTTGTCCATTCTTCAATGGAACGTTCGAGGTTATTACGCCAATTTCCTCGAACTCCAACTTCTGATTTCGTGGTTTTCGCCCCTTTGTGTCTGTCTCCAGGAGCCAATGCTTGGTGCTCGTCCTGGTCGTTTTCGTGGCTATTCCTTTCTCTCCCCCCCCAGCCATTGCTGGGGCTTCTAATTCTTCTGCTCTCTTGATTCGGGCTGATGTTCCCTTTGTTCCTTTACTTTTTCCTTCGCCTCTCCATTGTTCTGCTGCTCGTATCTTTGTGGGGAAATGGGTACACAGTTTGTTCCATTTATCTCCCCCCGAGTGTCCCGCTCTCTCTTCCTGATTTGAAACACCTCCTGACTCCTTGCCGGAGCCTGTGCTCCTGCTGGGTGACTTCAATTGTCGTCATTCCCTTTGGGGTGACGTTCTGACGAATACCCGGGGTCGCCTCCTTGAGCCGTTTCTCCTCTCTTCTTCCCTGTCTCTTCTGAATTCTGGTGAGCCCACTCATTTGGACTCTCGGACTCGCACCCTTTCTTGTCTTGATCTTTCTCTCTGCTCTTCTTCTCTTTACTTAGATTTCACGTGGCAGGTTCTTGATGACCTCCATGGAAGTGATCATTTCCCCATCCTTGTTTCCTTTTTCTCTTTTCGCCCTTCCCTCTCTTTCCCTAGGTGGCAGTTTGCTAAGGCGGACTGGACCCTATTTTCCCTCAGTGCTACTCTCTCTGACCTCTCCCTTCTGCCCCTCTCTCGCACTCTCCAGTGGAGGTCCAGTGTAGTGCAGCAAGCTAAGTTAATTATGAGGAGTTGAGGTCCAGTGTAGCGCAGCAAGCTAAGGTAATTATGAGGATTTGTGGTCCAGTGTAGTGCAGCAAGCTAAGGTAATTATTTGGAGTTGAGGTCCAGTGTAGTGCAGCAAGCTAAGGTAATTATGAGGAGTTGAGGTCCAGTGTTGCGCAGCAAGCTAAGGTAATTATGAGAAGTTGTGGTCCAATGTAGTGCAGCAAACTAAGGTAATTATGAGGAGTTGAGATCCTGTGTAGTGCAGCAAGCTAAGTTGATTATGAGAAGTTGAGGTCTAGTGTAGTGCAGCAAGCTAAGGTTAATTATGAGGAGTTGAGGTACAGTGTAGTGTAGCAAGCTAAGTTAATTATGAGGAGTTGAGGTCCAGTGTAGTGTAGCAAGGTAAGGTAAATATGAGGAGTTGAGGTCCAGTGTAGTGTATCAAGCTGAGGTTATTATGAGTTGTGGTCCAGTGTAGTGTAGAAAGCTAAGGTAATTATGAGGAGTTGAGGTCCAGTGTAGTGCAGCAAGCTAAGGTTATTATGAGGAGTTGAGGTCCAATGTAGTGCAGCAAACTAAGGTAATTATGAGGAGTTGAGATCCTGTGTAGTGCAGCAAGCTAAGTTGATTATGAGAAGTTGAGGTCTAGTGTAGTGCAGCAAGCTAAGGTTAATTATGAGGAGTTGAGGTACAGTGTAGTGTAGCAAGCTAAGTTAATTATGAGGAGTTGAGGTCCAGTGTAGTGTAGCAAGGTAAGGTAAATATGAGGAGTTGAGGTCCAGTGTAGTGTATCAAGCTGAGGTTATTATGAGTTGTGGTCCAGTGTAGTGTAGAAAGCTAAGGTAATTATGAGGAGTTGAGGTCCAGTGTAGTGCAGCAAGCTAAGGTTATTATGAGGAGTTGAGGTCCAGTGTAGTGTAGCAAGCTAAGGTAATTATGAGGAGTTGAGATCCTGTGTAGTGCAGCAAGCTAAGTTGATTATGAGAAGTTGAGGTCTAGTGTAGTGCAGCAAGCTAAGGTTAATTATGAGGAGTTGAGGTACAGTGTAGTGTAGCAAGCTAAGTTAATTATGAGGAGTTGAGGTCCAGTGTAGTGTAGAAAGCTAAGGTAATTATGAGGAATTGAGGTCCAGCGTATTGCAGCGAGCTAAATTAATTAGGAGTTGAGGTCCAGTGTAGTGCAGCAAGCTAAGGTAATTATGAGGAGTTGTGGTCCAGTGTAGTGCAGCAAGCTAAGGTAATTATGAGGAGTTGAGGTCCAGTGTAGTGCAGCAAGCTAAGTTAATTAGGAGGAGTTGAGGTCGAGTGTAGTGTAGCAACCTAAGGTATTTATGAGGAGTTGAGGTCTAGTGTAGTGCAGCAAGCTAAGGTAATTATAAGGAGTTGAGGTCCAGTGTAGCGCAGCAAGTTAAGGTAATTATAAGGAGTTGAGGTCCGGTGTAGCGCAGCATGCTAAGGTAATTATGAGGAGTTGAAGTCCAGTGTAGTGTAGCAAGCTAAGGTAATTGTGAGGATTTGAGGTCCAGTGTAGTGCAGCAAGCTAAGGTTATTATGAGGAGTTAAGATCCAGTGTAGTGTAGCAAGCTAAAGTAATTATGAGGAGTTGCGGTCCAGTTGCAACCCGTTCTCACACAAGACAGCACATATATGACTTAATGCTTAAAGTCAATATGTTGAATGTGATTGAGTGCATGTGACCTGCCCGAAACACTACGCGTACTAGTGGCTGTACAAGAATGTAACAACTCTTGTATATATCTCAAAAAAAATAAAAAAAAATATTTACTTATATTTATCTTATTTACTCATTTATTTTATTTTCACTTATCCTTATTCTGTGTTACTGCCCACCCCCCTTTTTTCGCTTTCCCCGTTTATTCATTATTTATTTATTATTAAGTTTTCTTATGTCCTGGCATTCAATTTTAGTTTATTTACTAAATTTATAATTTTGGTTTATTTAATTAATTAAAGTTCATTTTGTTTTTGTTTATTTTAAGTTTATTAATTAATTATTGTTTGTTTTTAAATTTATTTTAGTTATTTCCGAGTTTATTTACTTTTATATATTTTATTTACTCATTATTTATTTATTTTCACTTATCTGCTGCTTCTGGGTTAATGCCTCCATTTTCGCTTTCTCCGTTTATTCATTATTTATTGTATTTTAAGTTTATTTATGTCCTTATTCCGTTTTACTGTTACACATTCTTCCTTTTTTTTTTTTTTTTAGCCATGTTTCTTTTCCTGTCGTGCCCTGGCCGCCCACTTATTTTTTCCCCTCTCCGCAGTACGTAGATGCCGGCCCACTCCCCCATGGTGAAGAAGAGGACAAGGGCGGCGCCAACAAGAGGACAGCGACGAAGGGGCGCTAGGACGCAACCGCCCAGGGCAAGGGTGAAACCCCCCCCCGCTTCGCTTCCTCCTCGGAGGCCTCTTCGGGAGGCTCTGACTCGGACGGCGACCGCATCCACGATGCACGCCCAACCGGCATGGCCATGGGGGCGCGGCCGACCAACCCCCACAACTTTCGGCCGCCGACTGGGCAACGCTGCAGACGCTCATTGCCCAGGCTCGGAGCCCACCCCTCCGTTTCGAGGCGACGGCAGTCTTCGAACCCCGGCGGAGCGGATGACATGGACGCCCTCACAAACCGGCCTACACACACAGCCTCCCCCCCTGCACGCCGCCCACAGTCAAGGGCGAGGAGCCACACGACAAGGCGGTGACACAGCTCTTCCTGCACGTCCGAAGGGGCTTGGACTCCCCTCTCCTCTCGTAACCCCCTAGCAACTACAGCCCTGCCACATATAGTGGGGCCTATGTTCGACAAGGAACTGAGCCTGGGGTGCATAGCGGGCCCCTTCGAGGTCCCCCCATTTGAGAACTTCAAGTGTTCTCCCATAGCCCTGCGAGAGAAGTCTACGCCAGGCAAATACAGGCTCCTGCACAACCTCAGCTACCCCTATACCTCCGAGAGCGTGAACTCCAACATCCCGCGGGAGGCGACAACAGTGACCTACCAGTCCATCAACGAAGCGGTGGCCTTGGTGGGCAGCCGCTCGCCGGGGGCACACCTGGTGAAATGCGACATAGCACAGGCGTTCCGGATCATCCCGGTCAACCCCAGCGACTACCACCTACTAGGCTTCGCCTTACGGAGGGCGGTACTACTACGAGAAAATGCTCAGCATGGGGGCGGCACCCTCCTGTAGGATCTTCGAGACGTTCTCCGACACCCCCTGCATTGGATCCTCGCGGAGAAGTTCGGCGTGCGGGATGTCGTGAAGGTGCTGGACGACTTCCTCTTCGTGAGTTCTACCTACAACGAGTGTTTGCGGAGCCTACGGGTGTTCACTGCCCTCTGTGAGCGCCTAGGCGTTCCCCTGGCCCCCCACAAGACTGAGGGCCCCTGCCCCGGTTGCGGGTACTGCCGCCCTCGTTCCTGCGAGACGCAGGACTCACCGAGAAGCCAACTGCAATCCCGCAGCACCTCCTGCCCTGCAACTTCACCCTGAAACTGTAAGGACGCTGCTCGACTCCCTGCAGCCCGCGATACGGCGAACGTATCAACATAAGTGGGCGGAGTACGTGGCGTATGTATCGAACGACAGGAGACGGGAGTGTCCCTTCGAGGCCTCGTCCACGACACTGGTGAACTTCCTGCAGTCGCTGCTGTCTCGAGGTCTGGCTTTCCGCTCTCTCAGCGTCCACCTTGCGGCAATCGCCTTCATGTTCAAGCTGCAGGGTAGGGAGGACTCTACTCGCCAGTTCCTAGTCACACAACTACTTAAGGGAGCGCGCAACGAGGCCCAACGGCTCCCCGCACGACGATTGCCCGTGACCAGACGACTGCTACATCGACTACTGGGGGCCCTGCGAGGTGTCTCCCGCTCGACTTACGAGAAGACCTGCTATCGAGCGCTCTTCTCCCTCGCCTTCTACGCCTGCCTCCGGCCAGGGGAGGTGACCTATACGGGAAAGGAGCAACACACGCTACGCTTGGACCAATTAACTTTATCGCGGATGGGGATCGACATCGCGTTTGCCTCCCACAAGCACAGTGCAGGGCGTACCCCCACTTTAACCCTGAGTGCAGACCCTACAGCAAGTACTGCCCGGTCCGTGCCATGGCGAACTACGTAAGACGAAGGGGCATGGAACCAGGACCTATCTTCCTAGGCGAATCGGGCGCCCCGGTCACCAGACAAGATTTCCATGGGTGCTCTGTGCTGCCGTTCGAGCACTAGGCCTGCCTCCAAACGATTATGCTCCGCACTCCTTCAGAATCGGCAGGGCCATACAGATGTCCAAGGATGGCCTGGCGCCGGCAGCAATCAGAGCAGTCGGCAGGTGGAAAAGTGATGCGTTCCACTCCTACGTCAGGCAAGACGTCATTCCATTACCTAGATAAGTTACTTCTGCGGCCAGCGGGAACCTCGCCCTTCGGGGGGGGGGGGGGGGTGAGGGACCGGCTTCGCTAGCCTGCGGAGTGGGGGTGCTGCGCCGGATCCCCAAGTCTAGAGCTGCCCGCAGCTACTTACCATATGTCAAGTGCTCACTTGTAGTGCAAGTTGGGGGTTGCAGACTTTACATGTAAACTAGGCACTAGCATATCATTACCCTTGGAAATTCTTATCAAAAAATCAAAATGTTTATTTAGGTAAGGTACATACATAAAAGAGATTTTACAAAGAGTGATGGATTTATAGTTAGGGCTAGTACATACAATGCCTAAAGCCACTATTACACAAAGCGTTTCGGGCATAACTACCCTGGGTCGCCTCCTTGAGCCGTTTCTCCTCTCTTCTTCCCTGTCTCTTCTGAATTCTGGCGAGCCCACTCATTTGGACTCTCGGACTCGCACCCTTTCTTGTCTTGATCTTTCTCTCTGCTCTTCTTCTCTTTACTTAGATTTCACGTGGCAGGTTCTTGATGACCTCCATGGAAGTGATCATTTCCCCATCCTTGTTTCCTTTTTCTCTTTTCGCCTTCCCTCTCTTTCCCTAGGTGGCAGTTTGCTAAGGCAGACTGGACCCTATTTACCCTCAGTGCTGCTCTCTCTGACCTCTCCCTTCTGCCTCTCTCTCGCGTTCTCCTCCTTTTTCATGACACTGTCTTCAACGCTGCCCTCCGCTCTATTCCTCGCTCTTCCTCTCGGGGTCCACGGAAGTGCGTTCCCTGGTGGTATGCGGACTGTGCTCGGGCTGTCCGCTGAAAGCGTGCAGCCTGGAAGAAGAACCGCCGTAGGCAGACGACCGATTCTTTTCTTTTCTTTCGGAAAGCGAGTGCGGTGGCCCGTAGGGCCATCCGTACAGCTAAACGTGAATGTTGGGCATCTTATGTCTCAACAATTACGTCCGAAACCCCTCTGGCCCAGATCTGGAAGCGTATCCGCAAGATAGCGGGTAAGTTCGTTCCCGATGTTTCACCGGTCCTTCACCTCCATGATACTCTTGTGGCAGACCCGTTGCAGGTCGCTTCCGAACTGGGTTCCCACTTTTCTTCTGTTAGCTCTAGTCTTCATCTTCCCCAATGTTTCCTTCTTCGTAAACCTGTCCTTGAGTCTCGTCCTTTAGATTTCTGCACTCATCTTCAGCTTCCCTATAATGATCCCTTCTCTCTCTCTGAACTTCGTTCTGCCCTGGCCCTCTGCGGTTCTACGGCGGCTGGCTCCGATGGTATTCATTATGAGATGCTTCGCCATCTCCCTCCGAGCACGTCTCAGTATTTACTGAGTCTGTATAATCGGATCTGGGAGTCGTCGTCAGTCCCTGAGGACTGGCTCGATGCCGTTGTCCTCCCTGTTCGCAAACCGGGGTCTCTGGGTACTTCCCCTAAGGACTTTCGCCCTATTGCTCTCACAAGTTGTGTCTGCAAACTCTTTGAACGTATGGTTAACGTTCATCTGATGTGGTTCCTGGAACACCATCACCTCCTCTCCCCTTCTCAATTTGGTTTCCGCAAGTGCCGCAGCACGACAGATGTCCTGGTGAACTTGGAGGTCTATATTCGTACTGCTTTTGCGGCTAAGACCTCCGTTGTTGCCGTTCTTTTTGACCTGGAAAAGGCTTACGACACCACTTGGCGATATCATATTCTATCTCAACTTCATTCTTTTGGCCTTCGTGGTCATCTCCCTCTCTTTCTCCGCAGCTTCCTCTCTCGTCGTTCCTTTCGGGTGCGCCTTGGTACCGCTCTCTCTGCCTCTTTTCGGCAATACGAAGTTGTGCCCCAGGGTAGTGTTCTGAGCACTACTCTTTTTCTGGTTGCCCTCAATGGTCTTCTTTCCTCTTTTCCTTCTGGTGTCTTCTCCGCTCTCTATGTCGATGATCTTACCCTTTGCTGTCAGGGTGATGATTCGCCTCTCCTTCAGCGCCGGCTTCAGCTTGCAATTGATGCCGTGTCCTCTTGGGCCACCGATCATGGCTTCAAGTTCTCTACTTCTAAGACTTGTGCAATGACTTTTACGCGGAAACGGGTCGTTCTTCGTCCCTCTTTGTCACTTTATGGTCATCCCCTTGAATACAAAGATTCTGCGAAGCTTTTGGGGTTATTCCTTGACACTCGTTTGTCTAGGTCTCCCCATATCTCTTACCTCCATGTTGAGTGCTCTAAGGCCCTTACCCTCCTTCGGGTCTTGTCCCATACTTCTTGGGGGGCAGATAGGCGCACTCTCCTTGCTTTACATTCCTTTCTCGTCCTGTCTAAGCTCGATTATGGTTGCCCTGCTTACTCGTCTGCTTCTCCTTCTACTCTTCGCCGTCTTGATGCTTTGCACCATACTGGGTTGCGCCTCAGTTCTGGTGCCTTTCGTTCGACTCCCATCCTTAGCTTGTATGTTGACACTGGCTTCCTGTCTCTCCAGGACCGCCGTGATCGCTACTGTCTTCGCTATCTTGCGCGGTCCTTGCAACATCCTTCCTCTCGCTTCTGTCGTGCTTTAACTTTTACCCCTCCTGCGGTTCCTGTTCCTCTTCACCACCTCCCTCTTTCTGTCCGGTTATCTCGCCTACAGGATTCTCTTTCCGTTCGTATTTCTAATGTTTCTCCTCGTGTTGTTCCTTCTTTGCCCCCGTGGAGAGTCCCTCTTCCGCGGTTTTGTACATCCTTGACCCGTATCGCTAAAGCTTTTACTCCTCCTACGGTTTTAAAACGCCTTTTCCTCGAGCATTTTTCTTCTCACTCCCGCTCCGTTTCTGTCTTCACTGATGGGTCTAAGTCTGCGGATGGTGTTGGCTACTCTGTTGTTTTTCCTGATCGCACTTATATGTGTCGCTTACCTCCGGAGACTAGCATCTTTACAGCAGAGCTTTATGCTATTCTCTATGCTCTTCGTCTCCTGCTTTCTCATTGTCAGTCTTCCTTTGTAGTTGTTGTTGACTCTCGTAGTGCCCTCATGGCTCTCGGGTCCTTTAATCCGGTTCATCCAGTAGTTGTCGAAATCCAGCATTGGCTGTTTCTTGTTCACAGTAAATTTAAGTCGGTTGAGTTTTGTTGGGTTCCCAGCCATATTGGTGTGTCTTTAAATGAGCGTGCGGATGCTGCCGCCAAGGAAGCTGTCCGCTCTTGTCCCATCTCTCGTAAAGGTGTTCCATATTCCGACTTTTACCCGGTTATCCATTCCTCCGTCCTTACCCGTTGGCAGGCTTCTTGGTCGTCTGTTACTGGTAACAAACTACGTACTCTGAAATGTTGTGTTTCCTCGTGGCCGTCCTCCTTCCACCGTAACCGGCGGTGGGAAACAGCTCTGGCGAGGTTGCGTATTGGCCATACTCGCTTAACCCATGGTCACTTGATGGAGCGCCGCCCTGCTCCTTATTGTCCTAGTTGCATTGTCCCTCTTACGGTCGTGCATGTCCTTCTTGAATGTCCTGACTTCCAGGACGAGCGTGTGTCTTGCTTTCCGACCGCCCCTCGCGGTCACCTGTCCCTCAATAGAATTCTTGGTGACTCAGATACTTTTGATATCATTCGCCTTATGCGTTTTTGTTCTCGTATTGGCATCCTTGGTGATATTTAGCGCCCTCTGATTATTTTGCGCATTTGATGGTGCTACATAGCCTTCCTGGTTTGGTGCCTTCTTTTGATAATTACTTACTTACTTTCGGGCATAAAAAACTTATATGACTAAAGATTAATACTAATTGAGCATAAAGAGTAAAATGAAAACATGGAATGAAAACATAGCTGAAAAAGCAGCACAAATACAATTCTGTCGACAAACAGCGCTCTTTAAAAAAAAAAAAACAGACATTGGATGACATTAGAGGGGTATGGTAGGTCACAGGGAATTTATTAGGTATAGCTTCCTTTTTATCTTAAACTGGTTGAGAGAGGTACAGTCTTTAACATGGATGGGAAGGTCATTCCACAATCTGGGTCCCTTGATTTGTAGAGCATTTCTAGTTTGATTAAGTCGTACTCTAGGAATATCAAAACTGTATTTATTTCTGGTGTGGTGCTCATGGGTACTGTTACAACCTTCTATGAAGCTTTTGAGGTCAGGATTGGCATTACAGTTCAGCGTTTTTTATATGTATAATACACATGAGAGAATGTGCAGTGACTTAATGTCGAACATATTCAGAGATTTGAGTAGGGGTACCGAGTGATGTCTGGGGCCAGAGTTGGATATTGTCCTAATAGCAGCTTTGTGTTGAGTAATTAGAGGACGTAAATGATTTTGGGTAGTAGAACCCCAAGCACAAATACCATAGTTGAGATATGGATAGACAAGGGAGTAATAGAGAGTCACCAGGGCAGGGCGGGGTACATAATATCTGATCTTAGAAAGAATGCCAACAGTTTTTGAAACTTTTTTTGATATATTTAGAATGTGGCCCTGGAAATTCAGTTTATAGAATATACAGAATATAGAAAGTTTTGTCAATGTTAAGGGTGAGTTTGTTGGCAGTTAGCCAAAGATGGACTTTATTTAGCTCAGTATTTACTGTGGCATTTAGAGCAAGGGGGTCAGGACTGGAGTAAATGAAGGTTGTGTCGTCAGCAAATAGAATTGGTTTGAGGTGTTGGGAGGCATTTGGAAGGTCATAAATGTAGATGAGAAAGAGGAGAGGACCAAGTATGCTGCCCTGAGGAACACCAATGTTGATGGGTAGGGTGGGAGAAATTGAATTATTCGCAGAAACATACTGTTGCCTGTCAGTAAGGTAGGATTTGAGGTATTGCAGGGAGTGTCCTCTGACTCCATAATGATGTAGTTTAAGAAGAAGGTTTTGGTGGTTGACACCCCCTCCCCGCTCAGCTCGTTGTCGCCGTGTGGGGGCTTAGTGGGCGGCTGCCGGAGTGTGATGCTCCTTGGGACAGTCCTCTGTCCTTTTCTAGCCTTGTGCTCCTGCTGCCGTCCTCTCCAATTCTGCTGGGCATTTTTTCCTTTTCCTTATGTTTCGTTTTTCTCCCCCCTCTTCTCCTATCTGCTTGCCGTTTCCTGCCGACCTTTTGCTCGTTCTGGTTCTTCCCTTGGACTTCTTTTATTTTGACGCCCGGGTGCTTGAGGAGGCATACTCTTGCACCCGTAGAACTGTAGTACCCGACGTCGAGAGCGAGGGGAACCTTTTATTGTCAATCCCCCTTTCGTCACTGAACCCGATCTCGACGGACTGTCGGTTTCTTAAGGTGGCGTTTGTGGGGCGTATACTCACGACGCACCCCTAGGAGGCCCCGGCAAGATCGGCGATAGCTTCTTGTTGGGTGTCCTGCCTCTGATTGTGGCTCCATGGTGGGTGTGTGGGGCACATTCATGAATGAATTCTTCTTTTCGTCATGATGATAACCCCTGTTTCGGCTGCTTCTGGTTTGCCTTCTCAGGCTCGTGGGGGGGGCGACCAAGCCCCCGAGTCGGTCCATATTGGAAGACCGGGCTCTGTAGCCTCTGCTGTATTGGGCCCCGACCTTGCTCCTCCTTTGGCCTCTCTGACTCCTTCCCCTGGCTCCCCTCCCTCCTCTGTGGTTGGGTCGAGCCCCAAGCCCCCAGTGGTGACTACCTCGTCCCCTGGCGTGGCTCCTTCTCTAGTTGTAACTACTGCGCCTTTTAACCCCTCTCTCTCTGGGGGTTCCCACCGCCGTCCTCGTCACGGCCGCCCTCGTTCGATTCCTTCCAGTTCTGCTACCTATCAAGCTTTGTTTGGTCCCGCTTCGTGGGCCAAATATTTTGATCTCCTCCCTCTTGATTCTGCGCCTCCTGACGATTTCTCCCTCCATCGACATCTCGTTGATTCCATGGATGCCTCCATTACTTTCAACCCCACTCGTCTCGGTACACGTGTCGTTGCTGCTCCTTCTCAGGATGCTGCTTCCAGCTTGGCTGCCTTATCCTGCCTTGGCGAGACCCCTGTTCGGGTCTCGAAGAACGCTCAGTTGAATGCCAGTGTTGGCACTATTTTGCTCCCGCCCCATGTTGCGACCGATGTTCGGGACCTGCGCGACTGCCACGACGATATTCGACATATCCTTACTGCCCAGGGCCATTCTATTCTCCAGGTGGACACGTTTACTCGTCCCCCTCGTGGTAGTCGCCGTCAATTCCTCCGGGTTGTGAAGATTACCTTTGATAGTAGGACCCTTCCACCCTCTGTCATTCTTGCTGGTGCCAGGTGCTCTGTCCAGGAGTACATTCCTTCTCCTCGGCTCTGCAACAAGTGCTGGAGGTTTGGGCATGGTGCCCTCCGCTGTTCCGGGACTGTCTCTCTCTGTCCTTTGTGTGGTGGCGAAGGTCACTCTAAGTCGGAGTGCGCTTCTCCCCAGGCTCGTTGCCTCAACTGCGGTGAGGCCCATCCTACCTTCTCCCGTGCGTGTGTCCATTACAAGCTTGAGGCAGCCGTCTTCAACTTGAAGCACCGGGAGCGTTTATCTTTTCCTGAGGCGCGGCGCCAGGTTCGCTGGCTCCCGCCTTATGCTAATATCTCTTATGCTCGCGTGTTGCGCTCTTCCTCTCCTCGTCCTTCCCGCCTTCCTCAGACTCACAACCGTTTCCGGGCCTTGGACCCTGATGCGCCCACTGCCCCCTCCTCTGTTCCTTTGGGTTCTCTCCCGAAGGATCCTCCTCCTGGTCCTCTGTCTGGGGTTCCCCTTCCTTCTACCCGGTCTGTCGTGTCTCCTGAGTCTTCTTCCTCGTCTCCCTCCGTTCCTCCTTCCCATCCTTCTCCTCCGTCTCTTGACTCTCCCCGCCGCCTGTCGGTGCGGGCTGATGTCCATCGCTCTCCAAACGGCCGTCATGTGTGCTCTCGTTCAGCTTCTCCTGTTGAGACGCTAGAATCCGTTGCCCAGTAAGTGGTTGCTGGAACACCTGTCTCTTTGAATCAGAAGCGTAAACCTGGCTCCTCTCTTTCCTCCTCCCCGGCGGGTAAGAAGGTTTCGCTCTCTTCCTCGGCCCCTACTTCTGCCTCTCTCGCTCCTTCCCCTCCCATTTCGGTGGTTGCGCCCCCTGTTCCTGCTATGGAGGTTTCTTTAGCCCCCGCTTCCCTCTCAGTTGCTGCCCTTGCTGAGGTACGCTCCCCTCTTTCTACCCCTCCTCTTCTTGCTGCTGTCCTTGCCTGCTCCTCTCCGTTGTCTCCTCCTCTTCCTCCTCCTCCTCCTCCGGACCCCGCCCGCCCACCTCTGATCTGTTCTCCCGTTTCCTTCCCTCCGTCTTTGCTCAGTTTACCCATGCCCCCTAACCCTGACTTTGCTGACCCTGATCCCGACCCTGATATTCTTTAACGTGCTCTGTTACTCTTTCGCCTTTGTTTCTTCCTTGTTCCCTGTTTTTGTCCTTTCTCTTCTCGTCGTTGTCCATTCTTCAATGGAACGTTCGAGGGTATTACGCTAATTTCCTCGAACTCCAACTTCTGATTTCGCGGTTTTCGCCCCTTTCTGTCTGTCTCCAGGAGCCGATGCTTGGTGCTCGTCCTGGTCGTTTTCGTGGCTATTCCTTTCTCTCCCCCCCCCCCCCCCAGCTGTTGCTGGGGCTTCTAATTCTTCTGCTCTTTTGATTCGTACTGATGTTCCCTTTGTTCCTTTACTTTTTCCTTCACCTCTCCATTGTTCTGCTGCTCGTGTCTTTGTGGGGAAATGGTACACTGTTTGTTTCATTTATCTCCCCCCGAGTGTCCCGCTTTCTCTTCCTGATTTGAAACACCTCCTAGACTCCTTGCCGGAGCCTGTGCTCCTGCTGGGTGACTTCAATTGTCGTCATTCTCTTTGGGGTGACGTTCTGACGAATACCCGGGGTCGCCTTCTTGAGCTGTTTCTCCTCTCTTCTTCCCTGTCTCTTCTGAATTCTGGTGAGCCCATGCATTTGGACTCTCGGACTCGCACCCTTTCTTGTCTTATCTTTCTCTCTGCTCTTCTTCTCTTTACTTAGATTTTACGTAGCAGGTTCTTGATGACCTCCATGGAAGTGATCATTTCCCCATCCTTGTTTCCTTTTTCTCTTTTCGCCCTTCCCTCTCTTTCCCTAGGTGGCAGTTTGCTAAGGCGGACTGGACCCTATTTTCCCTCAGTGCTACTCTCTCTGACCTCTCCCTTCTGCCTCTCTCTCGCGCTCTCCTCCTTTTTCATGACACTGTCTTCAACGCTGCCCTCCGCTCTATACCTCGCTCTTCCTCCCGGGGTCCATGGAAGTGCGTTCCCTGGTGGAATGCGGACTGTGCTCGGGCTGTCCGCTGTAAGCATGCAGCCTGGAAGAGGCACCGCCGTAGGCAGACGACCGATTCTTTTCTTTTCTTTCGGAAAGCGAGTGCGGTGGCCCGTAGGGCCATCCGTACGGCTAAACGTGAATGTTGGGCTTCTTATGTCTCAACAATTACGTCCGAAACCCCTCTGGCCCAGATCTGGAAGTGTATCCGCAAGATAGCGGGTAAGTTCGTTCCCGATGTTTCACCGGTCCTTCACCTCCATGATACTCTTGTGGCGGACCCGTTGCAGGTCGCTTCCGAACTGGGTTCCCACTTTTCTTCTGTTAGCTCTGGTCTTCATCTTCCCCAATCTTTCCTTCTTCGTAAACCTGTCCTTGAGTCTCGTCCTTTAGATTTCTGCACTCATCTTCAGCTTCCCTATAATGATCCCTTCTCTCTCTCTGAACTTCGTTCTGCCCTGGCCCTCTGCGGTTCTACGGCGGCGGGCTCCGATGGTATTCATTATGAGATGCTTCGCCATCTCCCTCCGAGCACGTCTCAGTATTTACTGAGTCTGTATAATCGGATCTGGGAGTCGTCGTCAGTCCCTGAGGACTGGCTCGATGCCGTTGTCCTCCCTGTTCGCAAACCGGGGTCTCTGGGTACTTCCCCTAAGGACTTTCGCCCTATTGCTCTCACAAGTTGTGTCTGCAAACTCTTTGAACGTATGGTTAACGTTCGTCTGATGTGGTTCCTGGAACACCATCACCACCTCTCCTCTTCTCAATTTGGTTTCCGCAAGTGCCGCAGCACGACAGTGGTCCTGGTGAACTTGGAGATCTATATTCATACTGCTTTTGCTGCGAAGACCTCCATTGTTGCCGTCCTTTTTGACCTGGAAAAGGCTTACGACACCACTTGGCGTTATCATATCCTATCTCGACTTCATTCTTTTGGCCTTCGTGGTCATCTCCCTCTCTTTCTCCGCAGCTTCCTCTCTCGTCGTTCCTTTCGGGTGCGCCTTGGTACCGCTCTCTCTCCCTCTTTTTAGCAATACGAAGGTGTGCCCCAGGGTAGTGTTCTGAGCACTACTCTTTTTCTGGTTGCCCTCAATGGTCTTCTTTCCTCTCTTCCTTCTGGTGTCTTCTCCGCTCTCTATGTCGATGATCTTACCCTTTGTTGTCAGGGTGATGATTCGCCTCTCCTTCAACGCCGGCTTCAACTTGCAATTGATGCCGTGTCGTCTTGGGCCACCGATCATGGCTTCAAGTTCTCTACTTCTAAGACTTGTGCCATGACTTTTACGCGGAAAGGGTTGTTCTTCGTCCCTCTTTGTCCCTTTATGGTCATCCCCTTGAATACAAAGATTCCGCGAAGCTTTTGGGGTTATTCCTTGACACTCGTTTGTCTTGGTCTCCCCATATCTCTTACCTCCGTGTTGAGTGCTCTAAGGCCCTTACCCTCCTTCGGGTCTTGTCCCATACTTCTTGGGGGCAGATAGGCGCACTCTCCTTGCTTTACATTCCTCTCTCGTCCTGTCTAAGCTCGATTATGGTTGCCCTGCTTACTCGTCTGCTTCTCCTTCTACTCTTCGCCGTCTTGATGCTTTGCACCATACTGGGTTGCGCCTCAGTTCTGGTGCCTTTCGTTCGACTCCCATCCTTAGCTTGTATGTTGACACTGGCTTCCTGTCTCTCCAGGACCGCCGTGATCGCTACTGTCTTCGCTATCTTGCGCGGTCCTTGCAACATCCTTCCTCTCGCCTGTCGTGCTTTAACTTTTACCCCTCCTGCGGTTCCTGTTCCTCTTCACCACCTCCCTCTTTCTGTCTGGTTATCTCGCCTACAGGCTTCTCTTTCCGTTCGTATTTCTGATGTTTCTCCTCGTGTTGTTCCTTCTTTGCCCCCGTGGAGGGTCCCTCTTCCGCGGTTTTGTACATCCTTGACCCGTATCACTAAAGCTTTTACCCCTCCTACGGTTCTAAAACGCCTTTTCCTTGAGCACTTTTCTTCTCACTCCCGCTCCGTTTCTGTCTTCACCGATGGGTCTAAGTCAGTGGACGGTGTTGGTTACTCTGTTGTTTTTCCTGATCGCACTTATATGTGTCGCTTGCCTCCGGAGACTAGCATCTTTACAGCGGAACTTTATGCTATTCTCTATGCTCTTCGTCTCCTGCTTTCTCGTAGTCAGTCTTCCTTTGTAGTTGTTGTTGACTCTCGTAGTGCCCTCATGGCTCTCGGGTCCTTTAATCTGGTTCATCCAGTAGTTGTCGAGATCCAGCATTGGCTGTTTCTCGTTCACAGTAAATTTAAGTCGGTTGAGTTTTGTTGGGTTCCCAGCCATATTGGTGTGTCTTTAAATGAGCGTGCGGATGCTGCCACCAAGGAAGCTGTCCGCTCTTCTCCCATCTCTTGTAAAGGCGTTCCGTATTCCGACTTTTACCCGGTTATCCATTCCTCAGTCCTTACCCGTTGGCAGGCTTCTTGGTTGTGTTACTGGTAACAAGCTACGTACTCTTAAATGTTGTGTTTCCTCGTGGCCGTCCTCCTTCCACCGTAACCGGCGGTGGGAAACAGCTCTGGCGAGATTGCGTATTGGCCATACTCGCTTAACCCATGGTCACTTGGTGGAGCGCCGCCCTGCTCCTTATTGTCCTAGTTGCATTGTCCCTCTTACGGTCATGCATGTCCTTCTTGAATGTCCTGACTTCCAGGACGAGCGTGTGTCTTGCTTTCCGACTGCCCCTCGCGGTCACCTGTCCCTCGATAGAATTCTTGGTGACTGATACTTTTGATATCGTTCGCCTTATGCGTTTTTGTTCTCGTATTGGCATCCTTGGTGATATCTAGCGCCCTCTGATTATTTTGCGTATTTGATGGTGCTACATAGCCTTCCCGGTTTGGTGCCTTCTTTTGATAATTACTTACTTGGTGGTTGACAGTGTTAAAAGCTTTACGCAGGTCCACAAATAACCCAACAGGGAACTCATTTTTATCAAGAGCTGTATGAATCGAGTTAAGCATACTAATAAGTGCATCGTTAGTGCTTTTTTTGGGTCTGAAGCCATATTGGCAAGGGCTAAGTATATTGTGTTTGGCTAGATAAGAGTAAAGCTGCTTATAGATTAGTTTTTCAAAATTTTTTGACAAGTTTGGGAGGATTAATATAGGTCTGTAGTTGTTAACATCTGTGGGATCACCACATTTGTGGACAGGCGTCACTCTCGCTTTTTTTAGAACATCTGGAAAGGTTTGGAGTTCAAGTGACTTGTTGACGAGCAATGCAATAGCAGGGGCTAAAGATCTGGAGGCTTTTTTGTAAATTAAAGTTGGTATCTCCTCAAGGGCACTAGACTTGGTTTTAAGGGAAAGGATTATCTCATTGACGTCAGTGGAATTAATAGGCTTTAGGTACAGAGACTGTGGATAGTTACCTGTGAGATAGTCCTTAACGTCAGTACTGGAAGATGGAATATCATTTGCAAGGGATGACCCAATGGAAGGGAAGAACCTATTGAACTCAATAGCAGAATCTGAGGCTGAAAGCTGACCATCGTTATTGGACAGGAGTGTTGGTTTGTTATTTAAAGTCTTCTTTGATCCCAATATTTGTGAAATTGTGCTCCAAGTTTTTTTAATGTTGCTCTTTATTTGGGTAAATTTATCTTCGTAGTATTTAGTTTTGGCTCGTCTAATTATCTTAGATAGCAATAATGAGTAATTCTTTGAGAATTCTTTGGAGACAATTCCTAACCTATACTTCTTCTCAAGGTCATGTTTTTTATTAATGGATTTAAGTATTCCCTTTGAAAGCCAGGGATTGTTAAGCCTTTTGGTTGTGATTTGTTTTGTAAGCATAGGACAGTGGGTGTTATAAAGGCTAAGAGTTTTTTGAAGAAAAGATTGCACTGCTAGGTTGATGTCCCCTATGTTACCTAACTCGGACTCCCAGTTGACATTATCAGCAGCAGTTATAAAATTGTCTATAGCAGTTTCATTGTGCAGCCTAAAACTTAACTCCCTTGACTCTAGTGGTGGTTTGCTAATGTTAGTTAAGAGAAATGTGGGGTAATGGTCTGTAGTGCTATCGGTGATAATACCTGAAGTAAGCGGAGAGGTTATGTTTGTCCAGATGTGATCTAGAGTCGTGGCAGTACTATCAGTGATTCTAGTAGGTCTAGTGATTAAAGGTATGAGGAAGCAGGAATTCATACAGTTGAGGAAGCTAACAGCAGTAGGATGTTCAGGCTCACAGAGGTCAATATTAAAGTCCCCTTCGATTATTAGATGGTTTTTGTTCAGTCTCCCCCTCCCCGCTCAGCTCATTGTCGCCGTGTGGGGGCTTAGTGGGCGGCTGCCGGAGTGTGATGCTCCTTGGGACAGTCCTCTGTCCTTTTCTAGCCTTGTGCTCCTGCTGCCGTCCTCTCCAATTCTGCTGGGCATCTTTTCCTTTTCCTTCTGTTTCGTTTTTCTCCCCCCCCTCTTCTCCTATCTGCTTGCCGTTTCCTGCCGACCTTTTGCTCGTTCTGGTTCTTCCCTTGGACTTCTTCTATTTTGACGCCCGGGTGCTTGAGGAGGCATACTCATGCACCCGTAGAACTGCAGTACCCGACGTCGAGAGCGAGGGGAACCTTTTATTGTCAATCCCCACTTCGTCACTGAACCCGATCTCGACGGACTGTCGGTTTCTTAAGGTGGCGTTTGTGGGGCGTATACTCGCGACGCACCCCTAGGAGGCCCCGACAAGATCGGCGATAGCTTCTTGTTGGGTGTCCTGCCTCTAATTGTGGCTCCATGGTGGGTGTGGGGGCACATTCGTGAGTGAATTCTTTTTTTCGTCTAGATGATTACCCCTGCTTCGGCTTCTTCTGGTTTACCTTCTCAGGCTCGTGGGGTGGGCGACCAAGCCCCCGAGTCGGTCCGTATTGGAAGACCGGGCTCTGTAGCCTCCGCTGCATTGGGCCCCGACCTTGCTAATCCTTTGGCCTCTCTGACTCCTTCCTCTGGCTCCCCTCCCTCCTCTGTGGTTGGGTCGAGCCCCAAGCCCCCAGTGGTGACTACCTCGTCCCCTGGCGCGGCTCCTTCTCTAGTTGTAACTACTGCGCCTTTTAACCCCTCTCTCTCTGGGGGTTCTCACCGCCGTCCTCGTCACGGCCGCCCTCGCTCGATTCCTTCCAGTTCTGCTACCTATCAAACCTTGTTTGGTCCCGCTTCGTGGGCCAAATATTTTGATCTCCTCCCTCTTGATTCTGCGCCTCCTGACGATTTCTCCCTCCATCGACATCTCATTGATTCCGTGGATGCCTCCATTACTTTCAACCCCACTCGTCTCGGTACACGTGTCGTTGCTGCTCCTTCTCAGGATGCTGCTTCCCGCTTGGCTGCCTTATCCTGCCTTGGCGAGACCCCCGTTCGGGTCTCGAAGAACGTTCAGTTGAATGCCAGTGTTGGCACTATTTTGCTCCCGCCCCATGTTGCGACCGGTGTTCGGGACCTGCGCGACTGCCACGACGATATTCGACATATCCTCGCTGCCCAGGGCCATTCTATTCTCCAGGTGGACACGTTTACTCGTCCCCCTCGTGGTAGTCGCCGTCAACCCCTCCGGGTTGTGAAGATTACCTTTGATGGTAGGACCCTTCCACCCTCTGTCATTCTTGCTGGTGCCAGGTGCTCTGTCCAGGAGTACATTCCTTCTCCTCGGCTCTGCAACAAGTGCTGGAGGTTTGGGCATGGTGCCCTCCGCTGCTCCGGGACTGTCTCTCTCTGTCCTTTGTGTGGTGGCGAAGGTCACTCTAAGTCGGAGTGCGCTTCTCCCCAGGCTCGTTGCCTCAACTGCGGTGAGGCCCATCCTACCTTCTCCCGTGCGTGTGTCCATTACAAGCTTGAGGCAGCCGTCTTCAACTTGAAGCACCGGGAGCGTTTATCTTTTCCTGAGGCGCGGCGCCAGGTTCGCCGGCTCCCGCCTTATGCTAATATCTCTTATGCTCGCGTGTTGCGCTCTTCCTCTCCTCGTCCTTCCCGCCTTCCTCAGACTCACAACCGTTTCCGGGCCTTGGACCCTGATGCGCCCACTGCCCCCTCCTCTGTCCCTTTGGGTTCTCTCCCGAAGGATCCTCCTCCTGGTCCTCTGTCTGGGGTTCCCCTTCCTTCTACCCGGTCTGTCGTGTCTTCTGTGTCTTCTTCCTCGTCCCCCTCCGATCCTCCTTCCCATCCTCTTCCTCCATCTATCGGCTCTCCCCACCGCCTGTCGGTGCGGGCGGATGTCCATCGCTCTCCTAACGGCCGTCGTGTGTGCTCTCGTTCGGCTTCTCCTGTTGAGACACTGGAATCCGTTGCCTGTTACGTAGTTGCTGGGACACCGGTCTCTTTAAGTCAGAAGCGTAAGCCTGGCTCCTCTCCTTCCTCTTCCCCGGCGGGTAAGAAGGCTTCGCTTTCTTCCTCAGCTCCTCCTTCTGGCTCTGTTGCTCCTTCCCCTCCCGTTTCAGTGCTTGCGCCCCCTGTTCCTGCTATGGAGGTTTCTTTGGCCCCTGCTTCCCTTTCGGTTGCTGCTCTTGCTGGGGTGCGCTCCTCTCTTTCTACTCCCCCTCTTCCTGCTGCTGTCCTTGACTGCTCCTCTCCGTTGTCTCCTCCTCCTCCTCCTCCTCCTCCTCCTCCTCCTCCGGACCCTGCCCGCCCACCTCTGATCTGTTCTCCCGTTTCCTTCCCTCCGTCTTTGCTCAGTTTACCCATGCCCCCTAACCCTGACTTTGCTGACCCTGATCCCGACCCTGATATTCTTTAACGTGCTCTGTTGGTCTTTCGCCTTTGTTTCTTCCTTGTTCTCTGTTTTTGTCCTTTCTCTTCTCGTCGTTGTCCATTCTTCAATGGAACGTTCGAGGTTATTACGCCAATTTCCTCGAACTCCAACTTCTGGTTTCGCGGTTTTCGCCCCTTTGTGTCTGTCTCCAGGAGCCAATGCTTGGTGCTCGTCCTGGTCGTTTTCGTGGCTATTCCTTTCTCTCCCCCCCCCCTAGCCATTGCTGGGGCTTCTAATTCTTCTGTTCTCTTGATTCGGGCTGATGTTCCCTTTGTTCCTTTACTTTTTCCTTCGCCTCTCCATTGTTCTGCTGCTCGTATCTTTGTGGGGAAATGGTACACAGTTTGTTCCATTTATCTCCCCCCGAGTGTCCCACTCTCTCTTCCTGATTTGAAACACCTCCTAGACTCCTTGCCGGAGCCTGTGCTCCTGCTGGGTGACTTCAATTGTCGTCATTCTCTTTGGGGTGACGTTCTGACGAATACCCGGGGTCGCCTCCTTGAGCCGTTTCTCCTCTCTTCTTCCCTGTCTCTTCTGAATTCTGGTGAGCCCACTCATTTGGACTCTCGAACTCGCACCCTTTCTTGTCTTGATCTTTCTCTCTGCTCTTCTTCTCTTTACTTAGATTTCACGTGGCAGGTTCTTGATGACCTCCATGGAAGTGATCATTTCCCCATCCTTGTTTCCTTTTTCTCTTTTCGCCCTTCCCTCTCTTTCCCTAGGTGGCAGTTTGCTAAGGCGGACTGGACCCTCTTTTCCCTCAGTGCTACTCTCTCTGACCTCTCCCTTCTGCCCCCTCCCTTCTGCCCCTCTCTCGCGCTCTCCTCCTTTTTCATGACACTGTCTTCGACGCTGCCCTCCGCTCTATTCCTCGCTCTTCCTCTCGGGGTCCACGGAAGTGCGTTCCCTGGTGGAATGCGGACTGTGCTCGGGCTGTCCGCTGTAAGCGTGCAGCCTGGAAGAAGCACCGCCGTAGGCAGACGACCGATTCTTTTCTTTTCTTTCGGAAAGCGAGTGCGGTGGCCCGTAGGGCCATCCGTACGGCTAAACGTGAATGTTGGGCATCTTATGTCTCAACAATTACGTCCGAAACCCCTCTGGCCCAGATCTGGAAGCGTATCCGCAAGATAGCGGGTAAGTTCGTTCCCGATGTTTCACCGGTCCTTCACCTCCATGATACTCTTGTGGCGGACCCGTTGCAGGTCGCTTCCGAACTGGGTTCCCACTTTTCTTCTGTTAGCTCTGGTCTTCATCTTCCCCAATCTTTCCTTCTTCGTAAACCTGTCCTTGAGTCTCGTCCTTTAGATTTCTGCACTCATCTTCAGCTTCCCTATAATGATCCCTTCTCTCTCTCTGAACTTCGGTCTGCGCTGGCCCTCTGCGGTTCTACGGCGGCGGGCTCCGATGGTATTCATTATGAGATGCTTCGCCATCTCCCTCCGAGCACGTCTCAGTATTTACTGAGTCTGTATAATCGGATCTGGGAGTCGTCGTCAGTCCCTGAGGACTGGCTCGATGCCGTTGTCCTCCCTGTTCGCAAACCGGGGTCTCTGGGTACTTCCCCTAAGGACTTTCGCCCTATTGCTCTCACAAGTTGTGTCTGCAAACTCTTTGAACGTATGGTTAACGTTCGTCTGATGTGGTTCCTGGAACACCATCACCTCCTCTCCCCTTCTCAATTTGGTTTCCGCAAGTGCCGCAGCACGACAGATGTCCTGGTGAACTTGGAGGTCTATATTCGTACTGCTTTTGCTGCGAAGACCTCCGTTGTTGCCGTCCTTTTTGACCTAGAAAAGGCTTACGACACCACTTGGCGTTATCATATCCTATCTCAACTTCATTCTTTTGGCCTTCGTGGTCATCTCCCTCTCTTTCTCCGCAGCTTCCTCTCTCGTCGTTCCTTTCGGGTGCGCCTTGGTACCGCTCTCTCTCCCTCTTTTCAGCAATACGAAGGTGTGCCCCAGGGTAGTGTTCTGAGCACTACTCTTTTTCTTGTTGCCCTCAATGGTCTTCTTTCCTCTCTTCCTTCTGGTGTCTTCTCCGCTCTCTATGTCGATGATCTTACCCTTTGTTGTCAGGGTGATGATTCGCCTCTCCTTCAACGCCGGCTTCAACTTGCAATTGATGCCGTGTCGTCTTGGGCCACAGGTCATGGCTTCAAGTTCTCTACTTCTAAGACTTGTGCCATGACTTTTACGCGGAAACGGGTTGTTCTTCGTCCCTCTTTGTCACTTTATGGTCATCCCCTTGAATACAAAGATTCCGCGAAGCTTTTGGGGTTATTCCTTGACACTCGTTTGTCTTGGTCTCCCCATATCTCTTACCTCCGTGTTGAGTGCTCTAAGGCCCTTACCCTCCTTCGGGTCTTGTCCCATACTTCTTGGGGGGCAGATAGGCGCACTCTCCTTGCTTTACATTCCTCTCTCGTCCTGTCTAAGCTCGATTATGGTTGCCCTGCTTACTCGTCTGCTTCTCCTTCTACTCTTCGCCGTCTTGATGCTTTGCACCATACTGGGTTGCGCCTCAGTTCTGGTGCCTTTCGTTCGACTCCCATCCTTAGCTTGTATGTTGACACTGGCTTCCTGTCTCTCCAGGACCGCCGTGATCGCTACTGTCTTCGCTATCTTGCGCGGTACTTGCAACATCCTTCCTCTCGCCTCTGTCGTGCTTTAACTTTTACCCCTCCTGCGGTTCCTGTTCCTCTTCACCACCTCCCTCTTTCTGTCCGGTTATCTCGCCTACAGGATTCTCTCTCCGTTCGTATTTCTGATGTTTCTCCTCGTGTTGTTCCTTCTTTGCCCCCGTGGAGGGTCCCTCTTCCGCGGTTTTGTACTTCCTTGACCCGTATCACTAAAGCTTTTACCCCTCCTACGGTTCTAAAACGCCTTTTCCTCGAGCACTTTTCTTCTCACTCCCGCTCCGTTTCTGTCTTCACCGATGGGTCTAAGTCAGCGGACGGTGTTGGCTACTCTGTTGTTTTTCCTGATCGCACTTATATGTGTCGCTTGCCTCCGGAGACTAGCATCTTTACAGCAGAACTTTATGCTATTCTCTATGCTCTTCGTCTCCTGCTTTCTCGTTGTCAGTCTTCCTTTGTGGTTGTTGTTGACTCTCGTAGTGCCCTCATGGCTCTCGGGTCCTTTAATCCGGTTCATCCAGTAGTTGTCGAGATCCAGCATTGGCTGTTTCTCGTTCACAGTAAATTTAAGTCGGTTGAGTTTTGTTGGGTTCCCAGCCATATTGGTGTGTCTTTAAATGAGCGTGCGGATGCTGCCGCTAAGGAAGCTGTCCGCTCTTGTCCCATCTCTCGTAAAGGCATTCCGTATTCCGACTTTTACCCAGTTATCCATTCCTCAGTTCTTACCCGTTGGCAAGCTTCTTGGTTGTCTGTTACTGGTAACAAGCTACGTACTCTTAAATGTTGTGTTTCCTCGTGGCCGTCCTCCTTCCACCGTAACCGGCGGTGGGAAACAGCTCTGGCGAGGTTGCGTATTGGCCATACTCGCTTAACCCATGGTCACTTGATGGAGCGCCGCCCTGCTCCTTATTGTCCTGGTTGCATAGTCCCTCTTACGGTCGTGCATGTCCTTCTTGAATGTCCTGACTTCCAGGACGAGCGTGTGTCTTGCTTTCCGACCGCCCCTCGCGGTCACCTGTCCCTCGATAGAATTCTTGGTGACTCGGATACTTCTGATATCGTTCGCCTTATGCGTTTTTGTTCTCGTATTGGCATCCTTGGTGATATTTAGCGCCCTCTGATTATTTTGCGTATTTGATGGTGCTACATAGCCTTCCCGGTTTGGTGCCTTCTTTTGATAATTACTTACTTACTTACTTTTGTTCAGTCTGTTATCGAGTATTAGATTTCTAAGGTTTGAGTTGAATTCGGATACATCAGTGTTAGGAATTCTATAGACTGCACCCACAGACAGGACAGACTCGGCACCCTTGACTCTGAAGCTGGCGAAGATATACTCCCCACAGCAGTCTCTAGTTCTAATTTCTTTTAAGCATGTTAGTTCTTGGTGGTAGTAAAGAGCAGTGCCACCATCTCTCTGAAGTTGACGACAGTTGTGAATTGCCGAGTAGTTAGGCATGTGTTATACTCAAATTCTGTCAGTTGAAATGTAACCAATCACAGGCAAGTAGGCCTCTGACGTCATGCCAGACAGAGGAGCATCAAGCCATGCTCCCAGCAGCCTCAGTCATCCTCACAGACCCAGAGTAGGTGGACCTCGGCTGGCCAGTTATACACCTGTTTGCCTCACTCAATAAATATATACAGAAGCGACTACTGTGTCTACATTCTACCCGAACAAGGCAAACGAATACTGGTAGCAGCAGTGGGATCCAGAAAATTTTTTCTGGAAGCAAAAGTTCCAGTACCCAGCATCGCCTCGTGTTCCAGCCAAAACCGCCGCCACCGCCACCGCCATAAGCCGCCATCCTGCCACCCACGCATCAAATATTGTGCCAGACCGGGGTCCTGCCATCAACCACTACTCCAGGCCAACGTTTCAGAAGTAAGGGTCAATATTTTCCTGTGAGAACGCTCACTCATCAGTGAGGAGGAAGGAAGCTTCCCGCGCCAGCCATTTTTGAACCTCGCGCCACCACGTGGGAACCACCTATTACACCCACCACCACCACCACCGCCACCCAAGCTGACAGTATCAAGCTTCGTGAGGGTGCAAGCTACTGCAATCGTCGTCAGCCATCGTCGCAAGTATCAACTGGTTATTCCATCGTCGCAATATTGTCGTCGTCAGAATTTATCTTCGTGCCTCTAGCCTGAACAGTGTGGGGTCCCTGAGTCTCGCGCCACCGCCGCCAGGAGCGCTGCCGTCGCATCCAGTTTGTAAACACGCCTCACATGGGCCTCTTCCGATCTTCACGACGCTTCTCCTACTTTGGCTACTGGTGATCCTCATAAATTACAACCCTGAGATAAGTAATTGCTAGTTGAGAACAGCGTGCCAAGTGTTAAAAAGTGACTTATGTAATAATTCCCATAATATCCTGTGAATTAACCATTCAGTGACTTGTTAAATATTGGAGCCGGTTTAGTACTCCAGAGGCCCACAGTTTCTCTGAGACATTTCAATATTCCCTGCATATGATTCCATTATTCATTAATTGTTACTAGTGTCATTACTGAATTCAAAGGTGAGAGAAGTAAGAAATAATTGTTCTAGCAGTTTATTTTTGCATAAAAGAAATTTGTTTTTGAGATTTCCATAGACAATAGAACATAGAATTTTTTTTTTATATTTCTCCAGACCTAACTTGAAATTTATCCTTTAAGCATTTTATTTTAAACTTTTACCATAGGAGTTATATACATTCCTGTGTCCAGTTTATGTGCTACATCCATATTTCTTGCATTGCCACTTGTTGTGTTGAATCTTTTTAATGAAATTTTGCAATTGCATTTCCCAGTTTTTATTCTAAATTGCTGTGCTTAGTCTGGTTTAATTAATTTACATACATCTAATTCCAGTCATTTTTTAATGAAAGATTGCTAAATTTAGTTTACAATTTGCTTGTTCTTAATTATTTTCTTGCCTAGCCCAATTTAATAATTTTATTTCTGCCATTTTTACTTTAGCCAAGTTGATATTTTTTTGTGTTTATTTTTGTGTATACTATTTCGGATGCCAGGTGCACTTAATTATAATCTGCGTTCAAATATTACTTCCACGGCTGTGACAATGCCTACCACTGTTGAAACCCCTTCAGAATCAATGGGAACAGTTGCTCGTCCCAATGGCCAGAGATCAGCTCAGGAAATGGCTATTCCTCTTTTTGCTGGGGAATCGCGTTTATTAGAATCATGGTTTAGTAAGGTTGAAGCGAAAACAGTTGCACGTTTTTCTAAGCCTACTGATGCCGAATACTTAGCAATTGCACGGTCAGCCGTGGACACAACCAAAGGTGATGCACGTTTTGTTGTTGATGAGAAAGCCATTGTTAGCCTCCAGTCTTGGCCTGAATTTAAGGATTTCTTTCGCCGTCGCTTTGTTAATAAAGGAGACCTTGACCCATATAGGTTAGTCAAGAAAATTGCCAATGCCACCATGCAGCCTGGTGAATCGTTTAATGCGTTTACTAGCCGTCTCGATCAGTATCTGTATGCCTTAGTTTCTGCTATGAATAATTCAACTTGGTTAGATAAAGACAATAATCTGTCCCCTGAGGCTATGGCCAAAATGATAGCATTTGGTACTTTAATGCATTTTGCCCCCGAGCATACAAAACCAATCGTTGAGCAACAAAATTTTGGTGTTAAACATGAAATTGGTGAAGTATTTGAGGCTATTAACAATGCCGCAGATAAACTAGCTCCCCGAAGTGCTCAACTTTTGCCACCCTCTGATGCTGTAAATGTAGTTACAAGCTCTCAGCATCCTCCCACAAATTCTCAAAACTCTTGGTCGCAGAAGCGTACCCATGCTCGTAGCCCCCAGTCAAATTCGCCGCCTCATAAAATGCCGAAACGCCATAGTCCACAACCATCCACTCCCTCATGTTGGCATTGTGGTAAGAGTAACCACCTTGCAAGGGACTGTTGGTCCGCCCCTAGATCATCACCTCCTAGACAATTCTCTCGGCCCCCTCATCAATCTAATCATTCTAGGCTTCCATATTGCACGTACCATAAACAAGTTGGTCACCACACTGCGGATTGTAGAGCTAGGCAAAGGACATCTCCACCTCGTAACTCCCATGGTCAGTCTTGGCGAGGCTCACAGCGTCCAAGACATTATCAGAACTCTCGTAATTACAACTCCCAGCCCAGCTATAATGCAACTTCAAATTATAATGCTCAGTCACAGAATGCTGGAGCTCAGAATGTTCACTCCATGTCGTCGGGAAACCCCCAAGGCCATCCGCTAACCAATTCAAGCTAGCCAATCCTAGTGCCCTCCCTGTGTATTCAGTAGCTACCCAAAATAGATTTGGACACTTGACAGAGGAGGACACTGACTCTAGACCAGTTGTAGATGTTGACGGATCCACAGTAAATTTGACACAAACAAGACGCAGATATCCCAGACAACATAAGTCAAAAATAGTAACTTGTCCAGTCTCAAGTGATGGTCCCCTTGTATCAGCCATTGTACATGGTAGAGTTTTAAAAGTTTTTCTTGACTCGGGTGCAAAAATTAATATTGTCAAGCCCTCAGCTCTTAGAGACATTGAAAGTATGCACCCTACTATTTTAAAACAGTCACACATACCTTTTCTAAGTGGTATTTCAGGAAATAAAGTAAAAGTTCAGGGTGAAATTGACCTCCCACTCAAGTTCAATGATGTCACATTGTCTATAACATGTTTAGTTGTTGACATTATTCATTTTCCTGGAGACATTCTCTTAGGTCTGTACACCATGATTGATGAAAATATTGCATTGTTTCCCCATCGTTGGAACATAAGTATCAAAGACCACGTCATACCCTTGTGTAGCATGTATCGACAGGGCCACGAGTTCAACCTTCAATCAGATTATGTTAATTTTGTTGACACCCGCCTTGCTAGCGTAGGTTTGTCAGATCATTGTCGTGGTAGCATACCCGAGAAAACAGGCACTCGATTGAAGCATAGTAGTTGTACAGTTGTTAAGGAGAATGAGTATCGGGACTTTCTGGAAGGGGACGCCCTAACGGATTCTCGTTGTCTCGCTCGCCTGGCAGCTTCCATCTCTGAAGTCAGTGGTTCCACGGCTACTGACACTGTGCTACACCCTCATTCTCTCACCAGAATAAGAGTTAAGGTTCAGGGAGTGCCTGAGTTGTCGGATGTGATTGCGGAAAGTGAAACATGTAAAGTGAATGGTACATTTGTTGAACCCTCCTGGCACACAGTGCAGGATGGTACTGTCTCACTTTTTATCGCGAACACAAGTAATGCCGATATCCATCTCCAGTCTGGTACCCATGTTGTAGATTTTGCCCATTACTCGTTACCGGTGCGAGTTGTGGATGATGTCTCCATGGATCATACTGTTTGTACACTCACACCAGGAGAACAGGGATCTCAGCCAGAGGTGCAAGCGCAACACCTCAGTCCTACTGATTTTCCTGACTCTGTGGCTCAGCTTTTGGAAATTTTGAACAGGAATAGAGCTGTTGTTGCTCTACCAGGAGAAAAATTAGGTCTCACTCCTCTCATTACACATAAAATTCCCCTTGAACAAGGAACTACGCCTATTTATGTACCAGCTTACCGTCTTCCCCATTCTCAGAGAGCAGAAGCAGATAGACTTGTAGAAGAAATGTTACAGAGTGATGTAATTGAATCGAGTAATTCGCCATGGAACGCTCCATTGATTCTTGTACCAAAGCGAGATGGGACTTGGAGACCTGTAATCGATTATCGCAAGCTTAACAGAGTAACAATACCTGATCGTTTCCCACTTCCAGTTCTAAATGATTTGTTGCAAAGCATTGGTCGAAACAAAGTATTCTCAACGTTAGATTTGTTGCAGGGATTCTGGCAAATCCCCCTTGATGAGGAAAGTAAACAATTGACAGCCTTTAGTACTCCCAATGGTCATTTTCATTTCAAAAGAATGCCGTTTGGTTTGCGTAGTAGTCCAATAACCTTTTCACGGCTCATGACAAATCTATTTCGTAGATTGATAGGAAGTACGCTTCTAGTTTACCTTGATGATCTCATAATCATGTCGCAAGATGTTCAGACTCATTTCCAGAACCTTGAAAAGGTACTTGCAAAGCTCGCTGAAGCTAATTTAAAAATAAAGCTTGCAAAATGTTCATTTTTAAAGCAAAAGATTAATTTCCTAGGTCATACAGTTACACCTTCAGGTATTACATTGAATGAATCTAAAATTATTGCTGCCCGTGATTTTCCAACACCTCGTACCGCAGAAGCCGTAAGACAGTTCACAGGTCTTGTAGGATTTTATCGTTCATTTATTGCTGGATTCTCTATTATAGCCGCTCCGCTTTACAAGTTGCAAAGAAAAGATGAACCCTTTGTTTGGGGAGAGGCCCAGGATCAGTCATTCAAAAAACTCAAAGCAGCCTTGATTTCGTCACCTGTCCTTAGGTATCCAGATTTTTCTAAACCTTTTACGTTGGTTACAGATGCTAGTGACATAGGTCTAGGTGCTGCATTACTTCAAACAGAAGGTCACAGAGATCACGCAATAGCTTATGCTAGCCGTACTTTATCTAAAGAAGAGAAAAATTATAGTGCAACAGAACGAGAAGCCTTGGCAGTTGTTTGGGCACTTAAACATTTTAAGGATACAATTTATAATTACCCAGTTCATGTTCTTACAGATCACCAACCATTAATTCCCTTGTTCAAAAATAAGAATCCAGTTGGAAAGTTTGCTAGATATTTGCTCACAATTCAAGAATTCAATCCCACATTTGGTTATATTCCAGGAAAGCAAAATGTTGTAGCCGATGCGTTTTCTCGACACGTAGCTGCGATTCAGTTAAATTACCCAGCATTAGATGCTACAGTAGTAGAAACGGAACAAAGACAAGACCCCATATGGGCACCTGTCATTAAATTTTTGACTAAGCAAGACACTCGCCCGATTCATAAACCGCCAGTACCATTGAAAGAACTAGTTATGTTGGACAATTTACTGTGTAGAGTAGTAAAGCTAGGGACAGCCCCGAGGAAATGTTGTCAGTTAGTTGTTCCAGCTGTCTTGGTACCAACTGTGTTAAAAATTATCCATGATGCTCCTGCAAGTGCACATCCAGGAAAGGATCGTACACTCCAACAAGGTCGATTGAAATATTTTTGGCCAAAAATGGCTAAGGAGATTGCTCATTATGTTGACAGATGTTTAACTTGTTTACAGCACAAGGGACATGTTTCAGGACCTAATCCAATTCAGGTGTACCCAGCAACTAAAGCTCCTTGGGAACGAATATCGATGGACTTATTGACAAATTTTGCGGAAACAGAGAAAGGGAACAAACATTTGCTTGTAATGGTCGATAATTTTTCACGGTTTTGCGAACTAGTTCCTATCCCGAACAAAACAGCTGAAACCATAGCCAGCGCATTCCATGACCAAATAATTTGTAGATATAGTATGCCTAAAGTAATCCTTTCAGATAATGGTCCAGAATTCAGTAATAGTATTCTAACTAGCTTGTGTGATTTATATAACATCAAAAAATGTAGCATCATGCCTTATCATCCGGCAAGTAATGGACTAGCTGAACGTACTAACAGGAAAGTGTTAGATGCCTTGAGAGTCACGTTGAATTTTGATAACAACAATTGGGATGATTTTATACCCTTAATTCAGTGTGCTATAAATTCTTCAATTAATGTTTCTACTGGTGACACACCTCACGCTATTCTTTATGGTACAGATAAGATCCTCCCTAATGAATTGATTAACGTACCTCCTACTCCCTTATATAACGTAGATGATTTTGTTCAAGTGAAGCGTAGACAAATGCAATTAGTATTCAAGAAAATACGAGAACAACTGTCCAAAGCAACAGCCGAGTTCACTCTAGCAAGGAATGCACGAGCTAAACCCAATAAAATAACTATTGGATCTGTAGTAATGATACTTAACCAACACAGGTCTGGTCCTATGTACAAGTTAACTAAGAAATTTTTGGGTCCATATAAGGTAATCGAGCTTATTAAAGGTAACAAATACAGACTTAAGAACTTGTTAACAGGAGAGTATATAAATGAACATTTAGACCACATGAAGTTAGCTAAAATGACTGTTGACGAGACTGATGAGGAAGATGACAATGAACTTACCCAGACAGATACTCCTACTCGGACACCACCTCCTGTGGTTGACAGACCACTGGATGTTCAGCAACCCCATACTAGCAATTATAATCTTAGATCTAGACCTCTCGTTTCAACCGTGCACTCACCACACGTCCATTGGCTAGATGTTAACGAGGATATCTCTCAAGATGATAGTTTGTCACATGAAGTTTCATCTGTTCCGGACCTTCAGTCAGAGCCAGAGTTGTATAGTGCTCTGGATGAGCTAGGTGTAGATATCCGCAGAATTTATAATTGAATGCACTCTGTAGTTATTCTGTTTGTTTTGAAAAAAAAAAAAAAAAACTCAATTGCAGTATTTCTACCACATGTGTCTTATTATTACCATTATATATAATGTATAGTTTTTCTCAACTTTATTTTGTTATGAATTAGATGCCATTGTTAAGTCTACTACCATTTGTATTTTTACAGTGCTTGTCATAAGAGTTATTATTGTTCTAGCAACCACATTGTGGCCAGTGAATCCTGACTGCTATCACGCAGATGTTAGTCTTCTTGATCCAGGTCTTGTATATGCTTGTAAATATATTGCACATTATATATATTGTACATTGGTCTTGTAAATATATTGTATATTTCGAAAAAAAAAAAAAAAAGAGAAAAAAAAAAAAAATTATCTATCTTGAAATTCAATTGTGGTTGTTAGGTCAGAACTTTGTTCTATTAATGTAATAATTGTTTAATTTTGTATGGTTTTCAAGCACATGCCATTGACACATGTTAATAATTTTGTTTAGGCAATACCTTGGGTTGTATTGTTCATATCTGATCAGTAGACATACACATGTTCTTAATACTCTGATTTAATCAAAGCATTGTTACCATGATTTTCACCTATTATGATGAATTTTTTTTTTTTTGGTGCATATATGCCGAGTTGTTTGTATTACGCACACCTGATCTTCTTTCAATGTTTTATTATGCAAATTTCACATGTAAGCCATTATTGTATGCCACCGAGGTCCTTTCAGTATCATTGTAACTATATAGCTAGCCAGAGCTTGTCGACAAGGGACGTCGACTTGGTAGCGTGTCCGAGCGGTGTTATACTCAAATTCTGTCAGTTGAAATGTAACCAATCACAGGCAAGTAGGCCTCTGACGTCATGCCAGACAGAGGAGCATCAAGCCATGCTCCCAGCAGCCTCAGTCATCCTCACAGACCCAGAGTAGGTGGACCTCGGCTGGCCAGTTATACACCTGTTTGCCTCACTCAATAAATATATACAGAAGCGACTACTGTGTCTACATTCTACCCGAACAAGGCAAACGAATACATGTTAAAGAGTTGAGTAGTATCCTCTTTCAACCATGTTTCAGTAAGTATAATAAAAGAGAATTTGTTGTCAATAGTTTCAATCAAGGCCCTAACATCATCGAAGTGTTTACCTAGGGATCTAACGTTCAAGTTGATTACAGAGATATTCTGATTATGAGTTAATACATTGTTTACATCATGTGCTGCAATATATCTGCAATTTAGATAATTAAAGTGATGATTGTCATAGATAGTGGATAAGAGGTTTAGTTCTGGGTCTATACTTGCCTGCATAAAAAAGCCGATTGCAGGAAAACAATGCAAGAAAGACAAATTACAAAGTAGAATTAAGCCATAAAAGGGGGAAAAATTTATAAACAATACTGTACAAAACAAACACAAAATGAACAACAAAAGAAAAAAATGAGGTAGCTTACGAGGGGCTCACAGGGGTACAATGGAGTAAGGGAGTATGGCGAGGCTAGGCAACCTAGGTAATAAATGAGATTAAAGAAAAAACATATAAACATGGACTATACAAAACAAAAGATATAGAAATACAAAACAAAGATATAAACAAGACTAAGCAATACAAAAACAAATTGAGCAAAAAAAAGACAAAATGAGGTAGCTTGCTTACAAGTACTCTCAGGTACACTGTAAGTAACAATTTGCAATTTGAGATACAGGCAAAGCCAGGGGTACAATGGAGTAAGGGAGCATGGTGTGCTAAACGATGCTATGTGCTAACCAATGCTATGTGCTAACCAATGCTATGTGCTAACCAATGCTATGTGCTACCCGAAGCTATGTGCTGACTGAAGAAGCTGTGTTCTAAGGAATCTTCAATCTTCGTCAGATTCACACTCGAACGCTCATCCGCTCCTGACGACCCTGCTGCCCCTCCAACTTTATCAGCTGCTCCTTGAGCCCACAACATCCCAAACATGATGTAACAACCCCAGAAGGCAGCTAAGTACCCAGTGACCTAAATGTGACCAAAATATTCGACAAAACCTAACCTACTAGCTCATCTCGACCTCATTAGTGTTGCTCCCTGGAGGAAGCTAACCTGACGTTTGCTGCTGCCATATCAACGAGTCTACCCCATCTGCTGCGTACATCTCTGCTGCTACCATGCAAAACAATTCTAAGCTCGGCAAGGCTGCAAAGAATGATAGCACACCTATCAGGATGAACCCAACCAGCCAAGCTAGCAACAGGAATAACGCGGCTGTCTCCCCCTTAGTGGCTACCGGGGGGAGTACCGACCCTCCCTGCGTCAACAATAACAAACCTTCTCAGCTGATTGAAGCGTCGTCACTGACTCGAGCCTTACAACAGTTATGTAACCATAGTGAGCAACTTAAACGAGCTGCCTCCCCATGTTCTGACTTTAAGCGTCTCGCTGATAATCCATGGCTCAGATTATTGACTCAAATACATGATGACCAAAAGTCTATAATCCGAGAGCAGTCGGTCCTGATAATGAAGCTTCAGAGTGATGCTTTGGCCATGCACAAGATTAACCAAGATCTGTCTGCCAGAGTCGGCCACCTCGAACAGGAATTAAGCTCTCTTCAGATCTCGGTTACTAACTTTAAAGTCCTATCTGAACTCATGATGCCAATAAACTACGTCCGAACGACTAGTTCACCGGACTAGCGCTGACCCAAAAATGTTGAAAAAAAAAAAAATCTTTGGCACTAACAATAAACCACTGAGAACAAGACAAAAACTCACAACGTCGTTATAACTAGCCCCTTTACTTAACAAGGATGGTAATTTCAATGTCACTTCTAAACCAAAAAAAAAAACGTAATTAGTTTTCAATCTGCCTGCTCTTATGACAGAATATAATTGATATTACTTTCACCGCGTTGAGACAATTTCTCATACGCGATACCAATACACAATTTCCCACGCACTATTCATTAACAATAATTCACTGATCGAAACTATTTGTACTTCCTATCGGGAAACTGTAATTACTGCTCGTATGAGCTTAACTAATTTTTTTTTCTTTTTTTTTTTTGAGATATATACAAGAGTTGTTACATTCTTGTACAACCACTAGTACGCGTAGCGTTTCGGGCAGGTCCCTGGAATACGATCCCCGCCGTGAAAAATCGTTTTTTCATCCAAGTACACATTTTACTGTTGCGTTGAACAGAGGCTACAGTTAAGGAATTGCGCCCAGTAAATCCTCCCCGGCCAGGATACGAACCCATGACATAGCGCTCGCGGAACGCCAGGCGAGTGTCTTACCACTACACCACGGAGACTGTTAGTTACTCTTAGTTACTAATAGTTACTCTTACTCCTTAAACCTACAGCCACATCACGTGACCCAGAACTATTTCCCTCGCTACTCTCGCGGGTCCACAGCTCAAAACTTGTTGCCACACCCTGTGACCAGACTTCAAACGCCAGGCGTCCCTAGACGTGAGTCAAGCTGACACACTAGTCCACACTAGCATGCTGTACAATACCAGTACAACTGACACACTAGTCCACACTAGCATGCTGTACAATACCAGTACAACTGACACACTAGTCCACACTAGCATGCTGTACAATACCAGTACAACTGACACACTAGTCCACACCAGCATGCTGTACAATACCAGTACAACTGACACACTAGTCCACACTAGCATGCTGTACAATACCAGTACAACTGACACACTAGTCCACACTAGCATGCTGTACAATACCAGTACAACTGACACACTAGTCCACACTAGCATGCTGTACAATACCAGTACAACTCAGATTATCGCGTTCAAATGGAGTAAACCAGTCAATCGCGATAATTTGAACAGAACCACCACTTAAACGTACTTAATAGCTACACCGAACAGCACAAGACGCGTGAGACTGAACACTGCAAAACAATGTTCACCACCGCTAAGCCACCATTGTAATAACCCGCCTTGTATATCTCGACCGCGCACCCCGCTACTACCACTGAGCTAACACTGCAATCTCCGCTCTTTCTATGGTAATAAAAGATGCTATCGATCATGTAAGATGTTAACACTCGGGCCGTCATACGAAGACGTAAACCAGTACACAGAGGAAGGAGAGAGAGAGAGAGAGAGAGAGAGAGAGAGAGAGAGAGAGAGAGAGAGAGAGAGAGAGAGAGAGAGAGAGAGAGAGAGAGAGAGAGAGAGAGAGAGGGGGGGGAGGGAGAGGGAGAGGGAGAGGGAGAGAGAGGAAGAGAGAGGAAGAGAGAGAGAGAGAGAGAGAGAGGAAGAGAGAGGAAGAGAGAGAGAGAGAGAGAGGAAGAGAGAGAGAGAGAGAGAGAGAGAGGAAGAGAGAGAGAGAGAGAGAGAGAGGAAGAGAGAGAGAGAGAGAGAGAGAGGAAGAGAGAGAGAGAGAGAGAGAGGAAGAGAGAGAGAGAGAGAGAGAGAGAGAGAGAGAGAGAGAGAGAGAGAGAGGAAGAGAGAGAGAGAGAGAGGAAGAGAGAGAGAGAGAGAGAGAGAGGAAGAGAGAGAGAGAGAGAGAGAGAGAGAGGAAGAGAGAGAGAGAGAGAGAGAGAGAGGAAGAGAGAGAGAGAGAGAGGAAGAGAGAGAGAGAGAGAGAGAGAGGAAGAGAGAGAGAGAGAGAGAGAGAGGAAGAGAGAGAGAGAGAGAGAGAGAGAGAGAGAGGAAGAGAGAGAGAGAGAGAGAGAGAGAGGAAGAGAGAGAGAGAGAGAGAGAGAGGAAGAGAGAGAGAGAGAGAGAGAGAGAGAGGAAGAGAGAGAGAGAGAGAGAGAGAGAGAGGAAGAGAGAGAGAGAGAGAGAGGAAGAGAGAGAGAGAGAGGGAGGAAGAGAGAGAGAGAGAGGGAGGAAGAGAGAGAGAGAGAGGGAGGAAGAGAGAGAGAGAGAGAGAGGAAGAGAGAGAGAGAGAGGAAGAGAGAGAGAGAGAGAGGAAGAGAGAGAGAGAGAGAGGAAGAGAGAGAAAGAGAGAGGAAGAGAGAGAAAGAGAGAGGAAGAGAGAGGAAGAGAGAGAGAGAGAGAGGAAGAGAGAGAGAGAGAGAGGAAGAGAGAGAGAGGAAGAGAGAGAGAGAGAGAGGAAGAGAGAGAGAGAGAGAGGAAGAGAGAGAGAGAGAGAGAGAGGAAGAGAGAGAGAGAGGAAGAGAGAGAGAGGAAGAGAGAGGAAGAGCGAGGAAGAGCGAGAACGAGAGCAAGGGAGGGAGAACGAGAGCGAGTGAGGGCGAGGGAGAGTGAGACACTAGTGAGGGAGAGTTAGACAGAAAGATAGAGATAATCGTAGTCACAGCCTATCGTATGAGTTACCGAGTGACGCTGCCACCACCCTGAGTTACCGGACAGGGGACCGGAGTGAGTCGTAGGTCTTGCAGATGGAATAACCTACCAGGACAGGTGTAGGGGACAAATGAACGGTACAAGGATCCTGGCCTGACCCTCGAATAATCCTGACCACTTGGGAACTATAGTGTACACAAGAATAAGGCGGGACACACCCAATACTAACACCTCAACACGGAAAACGAACGGGGGGAGGAGTACTGGATAATTAAGAACACTAGGTCACTGGGGCAAAGGGGACGGTAGGCCCAATATCACTAAGACAAGGAACCATTAATACACATTTTATAACACTTAATATATGACTTTATTTGAAATAATTAAATGACACTCCCTAACTATATTCCCTACTAGAGGCCAAGAGTACTGAATGAGGTGCTTTAGTACAAGAGAGCCGTACTTACTCGTATGTTGTTTCACAGTTTTCCTGGGAAGATGATGTTCCTTCCCCGAGTCCACACACACACCTCCCTACTGGGCTGCGCCCACTCTACTGTCTGTCCCATGATCCGCTGCTCCTCAGCTGAACATGAGGGTTTTGCATTTGATGTTTAGGGGTTAATCCCTGAAGATTATCATGACGGCATCAACTCTGACCTCTTTGTGATTCGATGACCGTTGACCTGACTCTATGGCTACCTTGTACAGAGGTGTAACTTTTACATTGTCTGCCGCCGCCTGACTGGCGCCAGTGGTTTGTTCATCCTCTACGTGGCTTGTTCATGTTGTACTATGTACTGCTCTCTTGTTACAGGGAGCCTGGCTGACACACACAAGGGTCGACAGGGAGCACTACCTGGCTGACACACACAAGACTCGACAGGGAGATCTACCTGGCTGACACACACAAGACTCGACAGGGAGCACTACCTGGCTGACACACACACAAGACTCGACAGGGAGCACTACCTGGCTGACACACACACAAGACTCGACAGGGAGCACTACCTGGCTGACACACACACAAGACTCGACAGGGAGCACTACCTGGCTGACACACACACAAGAGTCGACAGGGAGCACTACCTGGCTGACACACACACAAGACTCGACAGGGAGCACTACCTGGCTGACACACACACAAGGCTCGACAGGGAGCACTACCTGGCTGACACACACACAAGAGTCGACAGGGAGCACTACCTGGCTGACACACACAAGGCTCGACAGGGAGCACTGGGCTCGCAAGAAGCTGTTAGTTGATGGTTATCTTGAGGTTATCTTGAGATGATTTCGGGGCTTTTTAGTGTCCCCGCGGCCCGGTCCTCGACCAGGCCTCCACCCCCAGGAAGCAGCCCGTGACAGCTGACTAACACCCAGGTACCTATTTTACTGCTAGGTAACAGGGGCATAGGGTGAAAGAAATTCTGCCCATTGTTTCTCGCCGGCGCCTGGGATCGAACCTAGGACCACAGGATCACAAGTCCAGCGTGTTGTCCGCTCGGCCGACCGGCTGGTAGTTGAAGGTAGTTTATAGTAGGCGCTAGTAGTCGTTGGTGTTACTTTATTCTTGGGTTTTCATTCTTCATTCGCAGGTCTTCAGACTTCAATGCTCTTCTTTCTTCTTCCTTCTGGCAGTTTTGAGCAAACTTGGAAAGTTGGTCTTCTTGGATTTCGCGGAAGTATTGGTAGTCTCGCGTCTTGTTGGCATAGCTGTGTTGTCGTTCGATGTTTTTGGTGTGGTGTCCATCTTCAATCTTCAGGTAATTAACCTTCCGCTGAGGAGGAAATGGTATTCCAACTGAGACATTTACGAATCGGTTGAATCAAAAGTTGAGGCGGTGTTTCTTGAAGGTTGAGTAGTAGCAGGTCGTGAAGAGGACTGCGGAGTGGTAGCTGTAACTACAGCTGGAGTAGAAGGTTCACTGTGCGTACCGGCAGTCCGTAGAACGTCGGCAGTAATCTTTATGGAAATGGCAGGAGCATTGTCTAATGGAGAGTCATTGTCGAGATCTGTAAGCATTGACAGTGATGTCTGTGTCAGGAGCAAGAGTAGAACTTGCAACTGGAGAAGAAGTGGAGAAAACTTCATCTGGAATGGTCGGGAGGTCGTTTGCATTATAGAGGAGGTTGAGAATCTTCACGAATTCCCGATAGTTGGGATCGCCAATCTTGTTAGTCACAGTAGATAAAGCATACACAGTACTGTGCAGTGTGTTGAAAGCCGGCATCTGCCATGGCGAAGTCGGTGATTGGCCAGGGTGAGATGGTGGCCGCGGCTGGGTAGGTGAGTAACTGGCGGGCTGGGAGCTCAGCGCTCATTTGCTGGGTTGCACGCTGGCTCCTCCTCCCAGAAGCTAAGGGAAAATTGCGGCTTGAACGTTGAAGGACGATTGCCTGGCGGTGGCTGCCAGTTGGTTGGTATATTTAGCTTCCTCTTAGTTCTTGATGATATCTTCTCGGCGAGGGCAGCAGTGAGAGATTGCAGGGTGATCACTTTTGCAGAGTAGTTAGCAGAGAGTTTTTGACTAACAGATGGAGAATCGGTGGTCCTCGGCGCACAGGCTGCATTTCTGGACAGGCTGTTGACACTTATTGGTGGGATGGGAGTACTCGTAGCACCTAAAGCACTGGTTTATCATGTAAAAGGGCTCCATCTTCACACGGTATGGTGGAAACTGTATGCTAAAATAGTGGAAACCATGTGTGGTAGCCTGCGTAGTCATGACTAAGGTGGTTAGAGTTAGCTTCAAGAATGGTTGCTTGCCGTCAGTGCGTCTGCCGCAGAAGTCGCCTACGAACACTTTCATGTTCCTCTTTTCGTCATCGATGTTTTCCAGAATATCCACCACATCTCAGTCCGCGATGTTAAGGCTGATCTCGCTGGCAAAGACAGTTCGTGCGGCAAGGTACTGGCGTGGGAAGTTGGGACGGAGGTGTGCTTGGCTAAGCTTGCAGTCGTACTTTAGCAGTTAGTCGAGGTCTTCCTCGCTCGAGAAGTAGAGCACAATATTCATTCCTTCCTAACCAATGTCGATAGGTGTAACTCCAGCGACGTCTTTGAGGAGCTTCAGATGCTCGCTTTTGAAGAATGCATGGTCGCCGGAGATGTTAGTCGACTTTGAAGCGTTTGTGACACATTGTGGCCACCACCCCCCCCACCCCAACCCCCACCCCTCCATCTCCAACGGGTCGCAGTGGCGATGGGCAAGCACAGATGTCTAGCAGCGGCACGTCTGCTCTCGGCGATCCCTGAGTGCAGAATCCGTGATCGTGATCTGTGATGCTGATCCCATATGCCTATGTGATGTTAATGCCATAATATTCTTCTTGCCTCCTATAATTATTACCAGCACAAAATAAAAACCACTTTATAATTAGGAAAAACGGGCTGATGCTCTTTACATCTTTACATTAAGCATGACACATTATTGAGTAAATTAACATGTGCAAAATACATTTTAAATATGTGAAAGTTGAGCATATAAAATACCCAAATCCACCAGCAAAATGTTTCCAAACCTGCTAAAATAAATTACTTATAATCTTGTAAAACAAGGTACAAATGAAAATATTTTACTGTGAAAAAAATTGTAGAACGCAAAAAAAATTAGAGAAGAATAAGCACTCTATATAAATAAAAATGTAAATGTTCGTTTGTTCAAAATCGGTAATCGAAAGTTCTTCACCGATTGCCTTTAAATTTTGACACAACGTTCCAATACGTTCCAACGTATTCTACATGAATACGCGTGTTTATTTTATGTACCTACTATATAGATATCTGTGACAGGTAAAAATATGCATTTTTTAAAGTAAAGTAATTATCAAAAGAAGGCACCAAACCGGGAAGGCTATGTAGCACCATCAAATACGCAAAATAATCAGAGGGCGCTAAATATCACCAAGGATGCCAATACGAGAACAAAAACGCATAAGGCGAACGATATCAAAAGTATCCGAGTCACCAAGAATTCTATCGAGGGACAGGTGACCGCGAGGGGCGGTCGGAAAGCAAGACATACGCTCGTCCTGGAAGTCAGGACATTCAAGAAGGACATGCACGACCGTAAGAGGGACAATGCAACTAGGACAATAAGGAGCAGGGCGGCGCTCCAAGTGACCATGGGTTAAGCGAGTATGGCCAATACGCAACCTCGCCAGAGCTGTTTCCCACCGCCGGTTACGGTGGAAGGAGGACTGCCACGAGGAAACACAACATTTAAGAGTACGTAGCTTGTTACCAGTAACAGACAACCAAGAAGCCTGCCAACGGGTAAGGACTGAGGAATGGATAACCGGGTAAAAGTCGGAATACGGAATGCCCTTACGAGAGATGGGACAAGAGCGGACAGCTTCCTTGGCGGCAGCATCCGCACGCTCATTTAAAGACACACCAATATGGCTGGGAACCCAACAAAACTCAACCGACTTAAATTTACTATGAACGAGAAACAGCCAATGCTGGATCTCGACAACCACTGGATTAACTGGATTAAAGGACCCGAGAGCCATGAGGGCACTACGAGAGTCAACAACAACTACAAAGGAAGACTGACAACGAGAAAGTAGGAGACGAAGAGCATAGAGAATAGCATAAAGTTCCGCTGTAAAGATGCTAGTCTCCGGAGGCAAGCGACACATATAAGTGCGATCAGGAAAAACAACAGAGTAGCCAACACCGTCCGCTGACTTAGACCCATCGGTGAAGACAGAAACGGAGCGGGAGTGAGAAGAAAAGTGCTCGAGGAAAAGGCGTTTTAGAACCGTAGGAGGGGTAAAAGCTTTAGTGATACGGGTCAAGGAAGTACAAAACCGCAGAAGAGGGACCCTCCACGGGGGCAAAGAAGGAACAACACGAGGAGAAACATCAGAAATACGAACGGAAAGAGAATCCTGCAGGCGAGATAACCGGACAGAAAGAGGGAGGTGGTGAAGAGGAACAGGAACCGCAGGAGGGGTAAAAGTTAAAGCACGACAGAGGCGAGAGGAAGGATGTTGCAAGGACCGCGCAAGATAGCGAAGACAGTAGCGATCACGGCGGTCCTGGAGAGACAGGAAGCCAGTGTCAACATACAAGCTAAGGACGGGAGTCGAACGAAAGGCACCAGAACTGAGGCGCAACCCAGTATGGTGCAAAGCATCAAGACGGCGAAGAGTAGAAGGAGAAGCAGACGAGTAAGCAGGGCAACCATAATCGAGCTTAGACAGGACGAGAGAGGAATGTAAAGCAAGGAGAGTGCGCCTATCTGCCCCCCAAGAAGTATGGGACAAGACCCGAAGGAGGGTAAGGGCCTTAGAGCACTCAACACGGAGGTAAGAGATATGGGGAGACCAAGACAAACGAGTGTCAAGGAATAACCCCAAAAGCTTCGCGGAATCTTTGTATTCAAGGGGATGACCATAAAGTGACAAAGAGGGACGAAGAACAACCCGTTTCCGCGTAAATGTCATGGCACAAGTCTTAGAAGTAGAGAACTTGAAGCCATGATCAGTGGCCCAAGACGACACGGCATCAATTGCAAGTTGAAGCCGGCGTTGAAGGAGAGGCGAATCATCACCCTGACAGCAAAGGGTAAGATCATCGACATAGAGAGCGGAGAAGACACCAGAAGGAAGAGAGGAAAGAAGACCATTGAGGGCAACCAGAAAAAGAGTAGTGCTCAGAACACTACCCTGGGGCACACCTTCGTATTGCTGAAAAGAGGGAGAGAGAGCGGTACCAAGGCGCACCCGAAAGGAACGACGAGAGAGGAAGCTGCGGAGAAAGAGAGGGAGATGACCACGAAGGCCAAAAGAATGAAGTTGAGATAGGATATGATAACGCCAAGTGGTGTCGTAAGCCTTTTCCAGGTCAAAAAGGACGGCAACAACGGAGGTCTTCGCAGCAAAAGCAGTACGAATATCGACCTCCAAGTTCACCAGGACATCTGTCGTGCTGCGGCACTTGCGGAAACCAAATTGAGAAGGGGAGAGGAGGTGATGGTGTTCCAGGAACCACATCAGACGAACGTTAACCATACGTTCAAAGAGTTTGCAGACACAACTTGTGAGAGCAATAGGGCGAAAGTCCGTAGGGGAGGTACCCAGAGACCCCGGTTTGCGAACAGGGAGGACAACGGCATCGAGCCAGTCCTCAGGGACTGACGACGACTCCCAGATCCGATTATACAGACTCGGTAAATACTGAGACGTGCTTGGAGGGAGATGGCGAAGCATCTCATAATGAATACCATCGGAGCCCGCCGCCGTAGAACCGCAGAGGGCTAGGGCAGAACGAAGTTCAGAGAGAGAGAAGGGATCATTATAGGGAAGCTGAAGATGAGTGCAGAAATCTAAAGGACGAGACTCAAGGACAGGTTTACGAAGAAGGAAAGATTGGGGAAGATGAAGACCAGAGCTAACAGAAGAAAAGTGGGAACCCAGTTCGGAAACGACCTGCAACGGGTCCGCCACAAGAGTATCATGGAGGTGAAGGACCGGTGAAACATCGGGAACGAACTTACCCGCTATCTTGCGGATACGCTTCCAGATCTGGGCCAGAGGAGTTTCGGACGTAATTGTTGAGACATAAGATGCCCAACATTCACGTTTAGCCGTACGGATGGCCCTACGGGCCACCGCACTCGCTTTCCGAAAAAAAAGAAAAGAATCGGTCGTCTGCCTACGGCGGTGCCTCTTCCAGGCTGCACGCTTACAGCGGACAGCCCGAGCACAGTCCGCATTCCACCAGGGAACGCACTTCCGTGGACCCCGAGAGGAAGAGCGAGGAATAGAGCGGAGGGCAGCGTTGAAGACGGTGTCATGAAAAAGGAGGAGAGCGCGAGAGAGAGGCAGAAGGGAGAGGTCAGAGAGAGCAGCACTGAGGGTAAATAGGGTCCAGTCTGCCTTAGCAAACTGCCACCTAGGGAAAGAGAGGGAAGGGCGAAAAGAGAAAAAGGAAACAAGGATGGGGAAATGATCACTTCCATGGAGGTCATCAAGAACCTGCCACGTGAAATCTAAGTAAAGAGAAGAAGAGCAGAGAGAAAGATCAAGACAAGAAAGGGTGCGAGTCCGAGAGTCCAAATGAGTGGGCTCACCAGAATTCAGAAGAGACAGGGAAGAAGATAGGAAAACGGCTCAAGGAGGCGACCCCGGGTATTCGTCAGAACGTCACCCCAAAGAGAATGACGACAATTGAAGTCACCCAGCAGGAGCACAGGCTCCGGCAAGGAGTCTAGGAGGTGTTTCAAATCAGGAAGAGAGAGCGGGACACTCGGGGGGAGATAAATGGAACAAACTGTGTACCATTTCCCCACAAAGATACGAGCAGTAGAACAATGGAGAGGCGAAGGAAAAAGTAAAGGAACAAAGGGAACATCTGCACGAATCAAGAGAGCAGAAGAATTAGAAGCCCCAGCAATGGCTGGGGGGGGGAGAGAAAGGAATAGCCACGAAAACGACCAGGACGAGCACCAAGCATTGGCTCCTGGAGACAGACACAAAGGGGCGAAAACCGCGAAATCAGAAGTTGGAGTTCGAGGAAATTGGCGTAATAACCTCGAACGTTCCATTGAAGAATGGACAACGACGAGAAGAGAAAGGACAAAAACAGAGAACAAGGAAGAAACAAAGGCGAAAGAGCAACAGAGCACGTTAAAGAATATCAGGGTCGGGATCAGGGTCAGCAAAGTCAGGGTTAGGGGGCATGGGTAAACTGAGCAAAGACGGAGGGAAGGAAACGGGAGAACAGATCAGAGGTGGGCGGGCGGGGTCCGGAGGAGGAGGAGGAAGAGGAGGAGACAACGGAGAGGAGCAGTCAAGGACAGCAGTAGGAAGAGGGGGAGTAGAAAGAGGGGAGCGCACCCCAGCAAGAGCAGCAACCGAAAGGGAAGCAGGGGCCAAAGAAACCTCCATAGCAGGAACAGGGGGCGCAACCACTGAAACGGGAGGGGAAGGAGCAACAGAGCCAGAAGTAGGAGCTAAGGAAGAAAGCGAAGCCTTCTTACCCGCCGGGGAAGAGGAAGGAGAGGAGCCAGGCTTACGCTTCTGACTTAAAGAGACAGGTGTCCCAGCAACTACGTACCGGGCAACGGATTCCAGTGGGTCAACAGGAGAAGCCGAACGAGAGCACACACGACGGCCGTTAGGAGAGCGATGGACATCCGCCTGCACCGACAGGCGGCGGGGAGAGCCGATAGATGGAGGAAGAGGATGGGAAGGAGGATCGGAGGGGGACGAGGAAGAAGACACAGGAGACATGACAGACCGGGTTGAAAGAAGGGGAACCCCAGACAGAGGACCAGGAGGGGGACCCCTCGGGAAAGAACTCAAAGGAACAAAGGAGGGGGCAGTGGGCGTATCAGGGTCCAAGGCCCGGAAACGGTTGAGAGTCTGAGGAAGGGGGGAAGGACGAGGAGAGGAAGAGCGCAACACGCGAGCATAAGAGATGTTAGTATAAGGCGGGAGCCGGCGAACCTGGCGCCTCGCCTCAGGAAAAGACAAACGCTCCCGGTGCTTCAGGTTAAGGACGGCCGCCTCAAGCTTGTAATGGACACAGGCACGGGAGAACGTAGGATGGGCCTCACCGCAGTTGAGGCAGCGAGCTTGGGGAGAAGTGCACTCCGACTTAGAGTGACCTTCACTCCCACACAAAGGACAGAGAGCAATACGAAGGTGTGCCCCAGGGTAGTGTTCTGAGCACTACTCTTTTTCTGGTTGCCCTCAATGGTCTTCTTTCCTCTCTTCCTTCTGGTGTCTTCTCTGCTCTCTATGTCGATGATCTTACCCTTTGTTGTCAGGGTGATGATTCGCCTCTCCTTCAACGCCAGCTTCAACTTGCAATTGATGCCGTGTCGTCTTGGGCCACTGATCATGGCTTCAAGTTCTCTACTTCTAAGACTTGTGCCATGACATTTACGCGGAAACGGGTTGTTCTTCGTCCCTCTTTGTCACTTTATGGTCATCCCCTTGAATACAAAGATTCCGCGAAGCTTTTGGGGTTATTCCTTGACACTCGTTTGTCTTGGTCTCCCCATATCTCTTACCTCCGTGTTGAGTGCTCTAAGGCCCTTACCCTCCTTCGGGTCTTGTCCCATACTTCTTGGGGGGCAGATAGGCGCACTCTCCTTGCTTTACATTCCTCTCTCGTCCTGTCTAAGCTCGATTATGGTTGCCCTGCTTACTCGTCTGCTTCTCCTTCTACTCTTCGCCGTCTTGATGCTTTGCACCATACTGGGTTGCGCCTCAGTTCTGGTGCCTTTCGTTCGACTCCCGTCCTTAGCTTGTATGTTGACACTGGCTTCCTGTCTCTCCAGGACCGCCGTGATCGCTACTGTCTTCGCTATCTTGCGCGGTCCTTGCAACATCCTTCCTCTCGCCTCTGTCGTGCTTTAACTTTTACCCCTCCTGCGGTTCCTGTTCCTCTTCACCACCTCCCTCTTTCTGTCCGGTTATCTCGCCTGCAGGATTCTCTTTCTGCATAATAAATGAACTAAACTAAAACTTGGGTATTCGACGGACAATACTTTCAGCCATGTGCGACTTATATTTCTTCCATAACTCTGTAGGAGATGAAGGAGAGCAGGCGGTCAACATGATTGCAAACAATGCACGAATTTGATTTGGATGTGACGTGTTGGACGCGTCATTAATGCATACATCCCAGTGTCGGTAGTTCTCCAATAAATTGAGAGCGTGACATGCACTTTGGAAAGTGGCATGTGTAACGCCGTTGATATATCTCAATTGCTGGAAAGACGTTGGACTGGACACATTTACCAACAGCATTCGAAGAAAGAAGCGTCCATCTTGATTGGGATGGACGGTGTACAGTCTGCCTATCGTAGTTTGTTTGAATATGCCAGGTTGTCCGTCGACTCGCTCTCCTCGTTTACATCGTTCAAATTATTTTCAACTGGCATTCCATATGTAATACTTAGGCACTTCCGAATACAGCAGTGTTTTCACAAACGCGTCATTTTGTCATTGAGAAGTTTTTATTTTTTATTTTTATTTTTACATGCAAGCATGCATGTATAAGGCAATAAATACAATAAAAAGAACAGAAGAAACAGAAAAAGCAAAACAAAAAACCACCGGCCAGAAGGACCGACAGCACAGTACAAAAACAAACCAACAGAACACAAGAGAAAATAGCTTAAACAGGCTAGCAATACACAAAACACAATAACACATAAAACAAAACAAAACAAACATCATAACACACAAGGAAAGCATAAGGAGAACAAATAAAAAAGACAAACATAAAAATACAAAATTATAATAGTATAAAACATACAACAAGCCAAGAAACAGAAAATAAGCCACACATGGCACAATAACAACACAAACAAATAAACAAGAACATGCACAACTAACCACTTGCAGTGCAAGAAATAAAAGGAGAGGCACAAGCACAAAACACACTAGGGCAAACATTATAGCCAGAGGGGCACATATTACAACAGAAGCAAATGAACAGAGAAGCAGGAGATGATATAGCTACACGCAAAGTATTGTTAAAACATGTAAGGAACACAATAAACAGGGACATTGAGAAAACTAAAAATAACACCGGCCTGAAGGGCGCACAAGAAATACAACGCATAGCAGAACATACCACAGGTCCCAGGCATACACTAGACACACAGCAATCACACAAACTACTCAGATTGCTCATACTTTTCCGGCCACTCCGCCGCCTTGAAACGAATACAATACGCCTCCCAAAGCAACATGATGTTGTCCGGAACAGGGTGAGCATGGGCTGTACGAGGATCAGGCATCAAGTCCGGCACACCCTCAACAAAACACCGAGCCTGCGGAACCCAGACGGTCGAGGGGCACCACGGAACAGGCTGCACGCGGTCAACAAAGTAAAACGACAAAGGGTTTTTCTTCCTATCATACGTTACGCCGGAGGCCAAGACGATTGGTAGGGGCTTCCCCCCACGGGGCCGGGCAACGGGCAGCGCACTCGCAGCCTTCTTGGCAGGTCCACAGGGCTCCGCGGCAACCACCAGACGTGTTACCTGCAGGGGCTCCCCACACCGAACATCCTTCTTCAGCAACAACACAAGGTCGCGGCCCGCACCAGCACCCTCACCACCTACGTCCGTAGGAGCGACCACCCCCCACTGTGGAGAACTTTCTGCAGAAGAAAGAACATGAGGTGAATCATGCACAATCGTCGTCATCAGCAGGCACATGGACGTCAGCAGGCACATGGACGTCAGCAACCACCATCGACATAGATCGCGAAGCACCCGGATCCACCACATCATCGCCTGAAGACCCACCGGCGTCGAAATCCTCAACATCAGCCCAAGCAATAGAAGAACGCCGGGACCGTTTGGGCTCCGGCCGCACATCCTTAGAGCCTGAGGCTGACCCAGAACCACGGGCTTCATAAGCCGTGCGAACCGACGCCCGTCGCATGACGGCAGCAGTTTCAACCGCAGGGGGAACCGGGCCGCACACAACACGACGCTCCACAGCCCCCCCAGCACACAGCTCAGCCGAAACACCCGACGAAGGCGCAGGGCCAGATGCAGCAGCAGGAGACGAGGAAGACGATGACGTCGACGACACGCAGAGACCATCTAGAAGACCCCCGGGAGCAGCTGTGACAGCAACAGGAGCAGGAAGATCAGCCGACGGCACCAGAACACCCGGAGGAGGAGCCGCACCATCAGGAGGAGTGCTGGGCGACGCAGGGGGAGCCGCAGCAGCCAACGGGACATCAACATCCTCGCCCACGGAATCCACCCCAACAGGGAGCGGCGGGAAATCATCCTCCTGGAACAGGTTCACAGGAGCGACAGTAGCTTCCGAGCACCCGGCAGCCTGATGCCCCAACAGGCCACACCGAAATCAAGTACGGGGTTGCCGGGCATAGTAAACCCGGACGTAGTACCCCAGAAGCCGGACCGAAGAAGGGATGTCAGACCTCAGGCGCATCCCAAGGGTACGAATGTTCGTCCGCATACCCTTATACCTCCCTGAGGACAGAGTGTGCACCCGCAAACTGACGACCGCGCCAAACTGCTGGAAGTAACGCCGGAGTAGATATTCGGGAAACTCCAAGGGCGCCCCGTGCACACTCACGTAGGTCAGGGCACCACTACGGTCTGTAATGGTCACAGAGCCGGCACCATCCGGCAGCGACAAGGAACGGCCCTCGTAACGGCGGAGGAAAGCACGATACACCTCCTCCCCCGCCAACTTGATAATAACCCGGTGAGCAGTTACCAGCTCAACTCCGTAGACGGGGACACGGAGCATGTCACACATGACAAGCTCAACTAAAGGATAGCCAACACGGCCTGTAAACTCCAGTCCCACGGAGTTTACTCTCAACACAGGAGGGAGAGGGACCCCCATCGCAAGCGTGCGACGTCACTACCAGCCAAGCAGCAACTGCAGGGAGGGTGGGGACGCCCACATCCCCTGGCGACGAAAAACGGCAAACACCCCAAACAACCAGAGGCCGGACGACACGTCTGTACCTTACGGAAGCTCCAGGTGCACTCTAATGAGAAGAAAGTAGTTAACGTTGTTGTCGGTGGATTAACGGCTATTGCACATTTTGAGCTGTGAAATAAACGCGTTGTCCATTTCCTTGTTTTTAAAACAAAAACAAAAAATACTAATGAAATATTTAAATTCAAACGCAGATCAATCAACACAGCTCAATTTACCTTGAGGTTACCTTGAGGTGCTTCCGGGGCTTAGCGTCCCCGCGGCCCGGTCGTCGACCAGGTCTCCTGGTTGCCGGACTGATCAACCAGGCTGTTGGACGTGGCTGCTCGCAGCCTGACGTATGAGTCACAGCCTGGTTGATCAGGTATCCTTTGGAGGTGTTTATCCAGTTCTCTCTTCAGCACTGTGAGGGGAGTGCCAGTTATGTCCTTTAATTATGTGTAGTGGAAGCGTGTTGAACAGTCTTGGGCCTCTGATGTTGATAGTTCTCTCTTGAACACTGTGAGGGGTCGGCCAGTTATGTCCCTTATGTGTAGTGGAAGCGTGTTGAACAGTCTCGGGCCTCTGATGTTGATAGTTCTCTCTTGAACACTGTGAGGGGTCGGCCAGTTATGTCCCTTATGTGTAGTGGAAGCGTGTTGAACAGTCTCGGGCCTCTGATGTTGATAGTTCTCTCTTGAACACTGTGAGGGGTCGGCCAGTTATGCCCCTTATGTGTAGCGGAAGCGTGTTGAACAGTCTCGGGCCTCTGATGTTGATAATTCTCTCTTGAACACTGTGACGGGTCGGCCAGTTATGCCCCTTATGTGTAGTGGAAGCGTGTTGAACAGTCTCGGGCCTCTGATGTTGATAGTTCTCTCTTGAACACTGTGAGGGGTCGGCCAGTTATGCCCCTTATGTGTAGTGGAAGCGTGTTGAACAGTCTCGGGCCTCTGATGTTGATAGTTTTCTCTTGAACACTGTGAGGGGTCGGCCAGTTATGCCCCTTATGTGTAGCGGAAGCGTGTTGAACAGTCTCGGGCCTCTGATGTTGATAGTTCTCTCTTGAACACTGTGTGGGGTCGGCCAGTTATGCCCCTTATGTGTAGTGGAAGCGTGTTGAACAGTCTCGGGCCTCTGATGTTGATAGTTTTCTCTTGAACACTGTGAGGGGTCGGCCAGTTATGTCCCTTATGTGTAGTGGAAGCGTGTTGAACAGTCTCTGGCCTCTGATGTTGATAGTTCTCTCTTCAACACTGTGAGGGGTCTTCCAGTTATGCCTCTTATGTGTAGTGGAAGTGTGTTGAACAGTCTCGGGCCTCTGATGTTGATAGTTCTCTCTTGAACACTGTGAGGGGTCGGCCAGTTATGTCCCTTATGTGTAGTGGAAGCGTGTTGAACAGTCTCGGGCCTCTGATGTTGATAGTTCTCTCTTCAACACTGTGAGGGGTCGGCCAGTTATGTCCCTTATGTGTAGTGGAAGTGTGTTGAACAGTCTCGGGCCTCTGATGTTGATAGTTCTCTCTTGAACACTGTGAGGGGTCGGCCAGTTATGTCCCTAATGTGTAGTGGAAGCGTGTTGAACAGTCTCGGGCCTTTGGTGTTGATAGCTCTCTCTTGAACACTGTGAGGGGGTCGGCCAGTTATGCCCCTTATGTGTAGCGGAAGCGTGTTGAACAGTCTCGGGCCTCTAATGTTGATAGAGTTCTCTCTCAGAGTACCTGTTGCACCTCTGCTTTTCAACGGGGGTATTCTGCACATCCTGCCATGTCTTCTGGTCTCATGTGATGTTATTTCACCATCAATTGCACTGAAAAATAAGAACAGTTATAAAAACGAAATGAAAAACAATGAAAAATAAAGAAATAAACTATACTCACCAAATGAACGGTATGGTAAACAACACAGCTCAGTTCCAACGCAATGTCATACAAAATAATTAAATCAAAATTAAAATAAATCGAAATCTATGAAAATTCAGTTTAACAATGCAATCGGAAACATTGAAATGGAATTATAACATATTTAATGTAGTGTATGTTGATTTTACATCCAACAGATGGCGCTGTTTTTCAAAAAAAGCATGATTTTACCTGTCTATATAAGGTAAGCAAATAGAAACACACGCGTATTCGAATGGAACGTTGTGTCAAAATTTCAAAGCAATCAGTGAAGAACTTTCGGAGATTATAGGGCGTACTCCCAGCAAACATTTTCATGTTTTTAAAACATCCTAAAAACGACATTTCATTGTTTTCAGCACGTTTATAATTACGTTTAGAAAAGGTTTTTTGAGAACTTTTATATACAACCTTAGAACGTATATAATTAACATTTCTAAAAACTTTTTTATGATCTTTTAATTACCTACATTAAAGCGTTTAGGGTAAATTAGGGTATAATAATTTTGTAATTCATATCTGAAATAGAAAGGGAGAGAAAGAAAGAAGACATATCTGAGATAGAAATGGACATCCTATATATGTATGTGTAAATTACAAATAAATAGGGTACAAAAAGAGAATTAAAATATTATATTTATTTAATTAAGAATGAGTAATACAACAAAATATATGTAATAGCTCGAAATAGACTATATCTATAACAGAATATAAAAGTAAAAATTTAAAAATCTATATATGCAATATGTGAACACAATAGATTTTGTGATCAAGCAGCCTGTGATTCATGTCATGCTGAGATCAGTCTGACGTTATAAGCAGTTATTGTTACTTAAAACTAAAACAAGTAAAATTTTCCGAGTATACATATAACACTATAGTTTTTCTATGACTAATAATAAAAATCTATTAATCAAAAGTTTAGGACTAATTAACTAAAAATAAAAATCTACAAGTGAATGTAAACACAGTCAAGTATAATATTCATGTAGAAAGAGAAAGAAAAAGAGAGAGAAGGAAAGAAAGAGAAAGAAAAAGGGAGAAAGAGAAAGAAAAGAAAAAACAGTCATGTATAATATTCATATTAGCACCATGCAATATAACTTAGATTAAGTAAAAAATCTCAGACATTTTTAAATCAAATGAAATATGAGAGCCAGAGAGAGAGCGCCACAGAGCCAGAGAGAGAGAGCCAGAGAGAGAGAGAGCCAGAGAGAGAGAGAGCCAGAGCCAGAGAGAGAGAGCGAGAGCCAGAGAGAGAGAGCGTGAGCCAGAGAGAGAGCGAGTCAGAGAGAGAGAGAGAGCCAGAGAGTGAGAGAGAGAGAGCCAGAGAGTGAGAGAGAGAGAGCCAGAGAGTGAGAGAGAGAGCCAGAGAGAGAGAGAGAGAGCCAGAGAGAGAGAGAGAGAGAGCCAGAGAGAGAGAGCCAGAGAGAGAGAGAGAGAGAGCCAGAGAGAGAGAGCCAGAGAGAGAGAGAGAGAGAGCCAGAGAGAGCGAGAGCCAGAGAGAGCGAAAGAGCCAGAGAGAGCGAAAGAGCCAGAGAGAGCGAAAGAGCCAGAGAGAGCGAAAGAGCCAGAGAGAGCGAGAGAGCCAGAGAGAGAGAGACAGAGCCAGAGAGAGAGAGACAGAGCCAGAGAGAGAGAGAGAGAGCCAGAGAGAGAGAGAGCCAGAGAGAGAGAGAGAGAGCCAGAGAGAGAGAGAGAGAGCCAGAGAGAGAGAGAGAGAGCCAGAGAGAGAGAGAGAGAGCCAGAGAGAGAGAGAGCCAGAGAGAGAGAGAGAGGGAGAGAGAGAGAGAAAGAGAGAGAGAGAGAGAGCCAGAGAGAGAGAGAGAGCCAGAGAGAGAGAGAGAGCCAGAGAGAGAGAGAGAGAGAGCCAGAGAGAGAGAGAGAGAGAGAGCCAGAGAGAGAGAGAGAGAGAGAGAGCCAGAGAGAGAGAGAGAGAGAGCCAGAGAGAGAGAGAGAGAGAGAGAGAGCCAGAGAGAGAGAGAGAGCCAGAGAGAGAGAGAGAGCCAGAGAGAGAGAGAGAGAGAGAGAGAGCCAGAGAGAGAGAGAGAGCCAGAGAGAGAGAGAGAGCCAGAGAGAGAGAGAGAGCCAGAGAGAGAGAGAGCCAGAGAGAGAGAGAGAGAGCAAGAGAGCCAGAGAGAGAGAGAGAGACAGACAGAGACAGAAAGACACACACACAACAAAAGAGGAGACAGAACAAAATTAAGGCAAGGAGAGAGAAGACAGAACAGAAACAACAGAGAGAGGAGAGAAATGAGAAATCATTGAAGAGAAGGGGAAGAGAAACACAAGATAAGAAAAAGATACAAGAAAAATATACAAGATAAAAATGACATAAATGAATACCACAAATATAAAAAGTAAAGGAAGAGAGAAGCTAGAAGAGACAGGAAACGAGAGGTGTTAGAAGAGAGGAGGAAAGGAGAGATTAAAGGACAAGAAAAACAGGAGAGAAACGTAAAAGAAATAAAAAAAGGGACATTTGTGAGGAGAGAAAATAAAGAGACCAGAGAAGACCATATATCAAGAGTGTGAGGATAAAGACTTATATATTTTCTTAGTAGACATCCTCTGGCTCTTGTTGCCCCTCTTGTATACGAATTGTACTTGCAAGTTTTCCCTGAAAAGATATTAACAAAATTAATATTTAATTATTTATTTATATAAATTACACACACACAAACTTATATATATATATATATATATAATATATATAGACCAGAGACCAATTATATATATATATATATATATATATAATTTCGTAAACCTCACCCTGTAAACATTCATGTTTCTACATGTTAAACAAGCTACGAGGATGAGGGAAGGGGATGTTCCCTCCATGCTGGATATTATATTTACCAGGAAAGAGAAAGATATATTTATCATTCAGTACCTCCCTCCTTTGGTACCTCCCTCCTTTTACCCAAGTGACATGGTCACTTGGGTAAAAGTGACCATGTCTTTTTGGGAATAAAGTATGCAATGCATTATAATCTGGAAGAAAATGAGCTTGAAGCAGTTGAAAAACCTGACTTGTGGAGAGGTCATTATGGGGAACTCAGATATTTCCTTAAGGAATTTGACAAACACTTGCTGTTAGGACATGAAGTAAATGAGATGTATGTCAAGTTTTGTGAAATATATGATAATGGCACAACAAAATTTATACTAAAGCAGAGATGCAGAACTAGAAAAAGGGGAAAAATTGCCCAAACATACAAGCAATACAAAGATGCGAGAAACAACAATAGCAGTAAGGAGAGGGGCAGAAAGACTATGACTTTCGGTCATATTCAACAACACAAATATACATACACACACACACATTATTGGAAAAAATTGGAATTGGAATATTGGAAAAAATAATTAAAACTAAATGGGTAGAACACCTGGAGAGAAATGATATAATTTCAGACAGACAGTATGGTTTTCGATTTGGAAGATCCTGTGTATCGAATTTACTCAGTTTCTATGATCGAGCAACAGATATATTACAGGAAAGAGATGGTTGGGTTGACTGCATCTATCTGGACCTAAAAAAGGCATTCGACAGTTCCACATAGAGAGGTTGTTCTGGAAACTGGAAAATATTGGAGGGGTGACAGGTAAGCTTCTAATATGGATGAAAAATTTTCTGACATAGAAAAATGAGGGCAGTAATCAGAGGCAATGTATCGGACTGGAGAAATGTCACAAGTGGAGTACCACAGGGTTCAGTTCTTGCACCAGTGATGTTTATTGTCTACATAAATGATCTACCAGTTGGTATACAGAATTACATGAACATGTTTGCTGATGATGCTAAGATAATAGGAAGGATAAGAAATTTAGATGATTGTCATGCCCTTCAAGAAAACCTGGATAAAATAAGTATATGGAGCACCACTTGGCAAATGGAATTTAATGTTAATAAATGCCATGTTATGGAATGTGGAACAGGAGAACATAGACCCCACACAACCTATACATTATGTGAGAAATCTTTAAAGAATTCTGATAAAGAAAGAGATCTAGGGGTGGTTCTAGATAGAAAACTATCACCTGAGGACCACATAAAGAATATTGTGCGAGGAGCCTATGCTACGCTTTCTAACTTTAGAATTGCGTTTAAATACATGGATGGTGATATACTAAAGAAATTGTTCATGACTTTTGTTACGCCAAAGCTAGAATATGCAGCTGTTGTGTGGTGCCCAACAACAGAAGTTGGCCCATATCTTAAGAAGCACATCAACAAACTGGAAAAGGTGCAAAGACATGCTACTAAGTGGCTCCCAGAACTGAAGGGCAAGAGCTACGAGGAGACGTTAGAGGCATTAAATATGCCAAAACTAAAAGACAGAAGAGGTGATATGATCACTACATACAAAATAGTAACAGGAATTGATAAAATCGACAGGGAAGATTTCCTGAGACCTGGAACTTCAAGAACAGGAGGTCATAGATTGAAACTAGCTTAACACAGATGCTAAAGAAATATAAGAAAATTCACTTTCGCAAATAGAGTGGTAGACGGTTGGAACAAGTTAGGTGAGAAGGTGGTGGAGGCCAAGACTGTCAGTAGTTTCAAAGCGTTATATGACAAAGAGTGCTGGGAAGACGGTCTCATCCTTTAACTACACTTAGGTAATTACACACACACATACATATTATATATATATATATATATGTCGTACCTAATAGCCAGAACGCACTTCTCAGCCTACTATGCAAGGCCCGATTTGCCTAATAAGACAAGTTTTCCTGAATTAATATATTTTCTCTAATTTTTTTCTTATGAAATGATAAAGCTACCCATTTCATTATGTATGAGGTCAATTTTTTTTTATTAGAGTTAAAATTAACGTAGATATATGACCGAACCTAACCATCCCTACCTAACCTACCCTAACCTATCTTTATAGGTTAGGTTCGGTTAGGTAGCCGAAAAAGTTAGGTTAGGTCAGGTTAGGTAGGTTAGGTAGTCGAAAAAACATTAATTCATGAAAACTTGGCTTATTAGGCAAATCGGGCCTTGCATAGTAGGCTGAGAAGTGCGTTCTGGCTACTAGGTACGACATATATATATATATATATATATATATATATATATATATGTCGTACCTAGTAGCCAGAACGCACTTCTCAGCCTACTATGCAAGGCCCGATTTGCCTAATAAGCCAAGTTTTCATGAATTAATATATTTTCTCTATTTTTTTTCTTATGAAATGATAAAGCTATCCATTTCATTATGTATGAGGTCAATTCTTTTTTTATTGGAGTTAAAATTAATAGAGATATATGACCGAACCTAACCTATCTTTATAGGTTAGGTTAGGTAGCTGAAAATGTTAGGTTAGGTAGTCGAAAAAACATTAATTCAAGAAAACTTGGCTTATTAGGCAAATCGGGCCTTGCATAGTAGGCTGAGATGTGCGTTCTGGCTACTAGGTACGACACATTATATATATATATATATATATATATATATATATATATATATATATATATATATATATATATATATATATGTATATGTATATATATATATATATGTCGTACCTAATAGCCAGAACGCACTTCTCAGCCTACTATTCAAGGCCCGATTTGCCTAATAAGCCAAGTTTTCATGAATTAATGTTTTTTCGTCTACCTAACCTACCTAACCTAACCTAACCTAGCTTTTTTTGGCTACCTAACCTAACCTTACCTATAAATATAGGTTAGGTTAGGTTAGGTAGGGTTGGTTAGGTTCGGTCATATATCTACGTTAATTTTAACTCCAATAAAAAAAAATTGACCTCATACATAGAGAAAAGGGTTGCTTTATCATTTCATAATACAAAAATTATAGTAAATATATTAATTCAGGAAAACTTGGCTTATTAGGCAAATCGGCCCTTGAATAGTAGGCTGAGAAGTGAGTTCTGGCTACTAGGTACGACATATATATATATATATATATATATATATATATATATATATATATATATATATATATATATATATATATATCGGACAATTAGTAAAAAAAAAAAAAAAAAAAAATTAAATTATTTTACCTTGTACCTAGATCCACCAGGCCTGTTTGGTGCCTGTTTCAGTACTTCAGACATCTGGAAGGTCACATCCTCCTCCTCAACTTGTGGATGTGCGTTGATAGATGATTCTGTAAAATTAAGTTATTTATATAATAATAAATTCAGTATAACAATAATATTCTGTAAAATTAAAAGTAATTTATACATCAATCAGATAAAACTCTCCAGAGATGGTGATACACAACATATAAAGGACAAGTTTCAGAACAAAATATGCATTTAGGAATAAGGTTTTGTACATGTAGGTAGCACATGAGAAAATAAGTGGAAGGTGATCAAGTTTATATTAACATGTTAATGACTTTGTTAAGGCTTTGCAAGAATGAAAAAATATTAATATAATATCACCTACCAATTAATTGTACATCATTTATAAGTCAATTATTTGCATTATTATTATTCAATACTAATGATATAAAAATGCATTTTGTAATCTACTATTTATGCAAGTATTGAGCACAGGATCATGAAATAAACTGCAAAATACTGTAATGGATAAACCAATTAATTTTACATTTTCCTATAGCTAAGTCAGTCAGTTCTATTAGCAGCAGAGAACAATTATGCCCAACCTCTATTAAATGAAACAATCTTAAGAGCAAGTGATAGAAATATAATCATTTATGCTTGGGATTATGGAATGGTTCCAAATATGAAAAATATCAAGTTTTTTGGTTAAAATTTTATATATATATATATATATATATATATATTAGTTGATTTTATACCCGCATTAGGTCAGGTGATAATACAATGAAGGTGATAATAAAGCCATTCACAACTGCAGGCCTAATAAAAAAAGGAGGTGGCATAGCAATATCTTACAAAGATACCTTCATCTGCAATAGTCTCATTAGTAATAGAGACGACTATTGTGAATATACCTTTGCCAAGTTCTCCAGTAAATCCCTTAAATCCTCCTTGACTATAAGTGCCATCTATAGATTTCCCAATACCGACATAGCTTCATTCTCAGATAACGTAAGGAATCTTATCATAAATAACAATCTCAACAAAAATCAAACCAACTTAGTGGTTTGTAATGGTGAACAAAACATGCAGATACTTATATATAACCTGTGAATAGAGTGTAATAACACCAAAACTATTTGTTTATTGTTTTATGACAATAATTGAATCACTAATATGATTCACTAATATATAATCCTAATAATAATCACTAATATATAATCCATTGAGCATGCTGCATCTCTTTCAGTCTCTTTGCAATTTGAACAAGAGGGTTTTTAATTGATCGAACCATATTCTTAAAGTAAAGTAAATGAGATGTATTCCATATTTTGCAAAATATACGATGAAGGCACACAAACATTCATACCAAAACTGAAGGGCAGGATTTATGAGGAGACATTAGAGGCATTAAATATTCCAAACTAGAAGACAGAAGGAAAAGAGGAGATATGATCACTACGTACAAAACAGTAACAGGAATTGATAAACTTGATAGGGAAGATTTCCCGAGACCTGGAATTTCAAGAACAAGAGGTTATAGATTTAAACGAACTAAACAAAGATGCCGAAGAAATGTAAGACAATTCACTTTTGCAAACAGAATGGTAAACGGTTGGAACATGTTAGGTGAGAAGGTGGTGGAGGCCAAATCCGTCAAAAGTTTCAAAGCATTATATGACAAAGAGTGCTGGGAAAATGGGACACCACGAGTGTAGCTCTCCATCCATCTGATTGATAACCCAAATGAATTTTTCATGGATATGATACCAACATCAAATCATAAATCAGATGTGATCCTATCCCCACTGGATTTTGAAGAAGCCATAGACAGTATGCCTATGCACTCTGCACCAGGCCCTGACTCTTGGAACTCTATATTCATCAAGAACTGTAAAAAACGTTATCGCAGGCCCTTCACATTCTTTGGAGACAAAGCCAAGATACTGGCATTGTCCCTGACATACTAAAAACCGCAGAGATAGCACCGCCCCATAAAGGAGGAAATAAGGCAGAGGCAAAAAACTACAGACCGATAGCACTAACATCGCACATCATAAAAATCTTTGAGAGAATGCTAAGAAGTAAGATCACAAAATACATGGAATCACAGCATCTCCATAACCCCAGACAACATGGTTTCAGAACAGGGCGCTCTTGCCTATCACAGTTGCTGGACCACTCTGACATGGCACTAGATGCCATGGAAGACAAACAAAACGCTTTGACAAAAAAAAGCCTTTGACAAATGTGACCATTGTGTTATTGCACATAAAATGCGTTCAAAAGGAATTACCGGAAAAATAGGCAGATGGATATACAACTTCCTGACTAATAGAACCCAATGTGTAGTAGTCAACAAAATAAAATCTGGACCATCAACCGTAAAGAGCTCAGTCCCCAAGCGTACTGTGCTTGCTCCAATACTTTTTCTCATCCTCATATCGGACATAGACAAGGACACAACCTATAGTACTTGATCATCCTTTGCAGATGACACTAGAATCTTCACGAGAGTAGGCAACATAGAGGACACGGCAAACCTCCAATCAGATGTAAATCAGGTCTTTCTATGGGCTACAGAAAATAACATGGTGATTAACGAACATAAGTTTCAGCTCATGCGCTACGGAAAAAATAAAAAATATAAAAACGGAAACCACTTACAAAACTCAGTCAAATCATAACATTGAACGGAAAAGCAACGTAAAGGATTTGGGTGTACTGATGTCAGAAGGCCTTACATTTAAAGAACACAATAAAGTAGCCGTCACAACTGCAAGAAAAATGACAGGATAGATAACAAGAACTTTTCACACTAGAGATGCTATACCGATGATGATAGTTTTCAAGACGCTAGTGCTCTCTAGAGTGGAATACTGCTGCATAATGAAAGCCCCTTTCAAAGCTGGAGAAATTACTGACCTATACTTATGCATTTATCTTCGGTTTAACACAACAGGCACCAGACACACGCTAGGCATCATACACACTAGGATAAAACAAACATTAGGCCAGAAGTCAGAAAAGAATTCAAAGAATTTTACTGGAAAGGCTTGCTGTTAGGAAAGGAAGTAATTGAGATGAATTAATGCACAGTATGTCAATTTTGTGAAATATATGATAAAGGAACAAAAACATTTATACCAAAACAAAGATGCAGAACTAGGAAACAGGATTTGTTCAACTGAAATTTCAAGACGGACAGAGACCAAAAGACACAAAAATGGAATCAATATACGAAGAGGCCAAACCCCCAAACATACCAGTAATACAAAGAGAAACAACTACACGGCAGTGAGGAGAGAGGCAGAAAGAAATTTTGAAAAAAAGGAACAAACAAATGTAAAGTAGAACAAATCATATTCTATAAATACAGCAACAACCAATTGCAGGTAAAGGATAATATTCAGAGCTTTTAAATGCATGGATGGCGAAATACTCAAGAAATTGTTCACGACTTTTGTTAGACCAAAGTTGGAATATGCAGCGGTTGTATGGTGCCCATATCTTAAGAAGCACATAAACAAACTGGAAAAGGTGCAAAGACATGCTACTAAGTGGCTCCCAGAACTGAAGGACAAGAACTATGAGGAGAGGTTAGAGGCATTAAATATACCAAATATACTACACAAATATATATACTACACATGCACAATAAACTACCCTACACAGGCTGAGTATGGTGTGTACAATAAATTATTAGCTAAAAGATAAGACTGAGTTTGTATAAATGGGGGTTAAGTCAGAGTGGGAAAATGTAAGTGGAGTGCCTAAAAACCCTGTCCTGGGACCTCTGTAATTCATAATATATACAAATAATTTAGACTCAGGTTTGATCAGCAATATTTGAAAATTTCCAGACGATACAAAAGGGATTTTTTTCTGGATTCAGGATTATTTTTTTATGGCTGAAAACAGGTTTTCAGCAATAAAAGAAATACAGTATTGCTGGAACAACCGTCGACATCTTCAAGAGAAAACCTGAACATCTTCAAGAAGTGAAGATGACCTTGAGAAGAAGTATAGGTTGGGAGAAGTATAGGTTAGGAATTGTCTCCAAAGAATTCTCAAAGAATTACTCGTTATTGCTATCCAAGATAATTAGACGAGCCAAAGCTAAATACTACGAAGATAAATTTACCCAAATAAAGAGTACCTTACCTAAAAATATGTATGTACCTTACGTAAATAAACATTTGATTTTGAAGTGCCGGACAAACAAGGCTGTGGTGGATATGTGGGCCTGAGGGGCCTGTCCAAGCAACAGCCTGTTGGACCAAGCTCTCACATGTCAAGCCTGGCCTTGGAAGGGCTTGGTGAGTAGAACAACTACCAGAACCCTATAATGCATGTATCAAGGTGTCCAGGCAGTGAGCACCACATAATGCAGTGCAGTCCTGTAAGAATAAGCACAGTAAGTATGGGCATGGAGGGGGTGCAGCAGTGGCTTGTGAAGGGCTGGAGAGTAAATGGACATGCCCAGGGGTAAAAAGCATTAGGGTAACAGAACATAGCCCATAAAAATAGTAATGACAATGAATGAATAATTATATGAATGCAATAATACTTCATATCTCAATAGGAATACTAAGCAGGATGCAAGACAAGGTACTGGTGGTGATAGTGGTTGGTACAAGTCCTCACATCCCCACAGACACCAGTAACAGCCCTCACCTCCCAACACAGTACCCTTGTAGCGAGTTAATCTTATACTCGCTTCATTATCTTATAGCATAACTAATTAACACTAATTACAGAAGCTACACAGGTGATACTTTGGTGTGAGTTGAGCGCACTGAGCGTCGGTATCGCTACACCCTTGTTCCTTAACAACCCTTTGGACCTTTATTACAGAAAAATAGAATCAATTAATTTAATAAAATATAAAATATAAGTGCTTACTTACGATAATACTATCGGTGGAACACAAAATCTTCTTCTTCTTGATAGTAGGTGCAGTTTGCTTGAAGGGTTAGTCCTCGCCATGACTGAACTGACGACAAAATGGCCGATGTGTTGATATGGCGTCAGGTGACGCTGTGACGTCACAGGTGAGGGACGCTTTGCGCATTACTCCCTCGTACTTAAAAAGTACTACAGGTACTTTTTGGTTTTATTTTTGAATATGGCAGAAGTTGGACAGCTTTTCAAATCATTATAAGGGAGTGAGTTCCATAGACTAGGTCCCTTTATTTACATAGAGTGTTTACATAGATTAAGTTTGACTCTGGGGATATCAAAGAGATATTTATGTCTGGTGGGGACGTGGCCATGTGTTCTATTACATCTGTCCAGGAAGAGTTTCAGAACAGGGTTTGCAGTTAGAAAAAGGGCTTTATAAACGTAATTTACACAGGAGAATGTATGGAGTGAATTTGTTTAGCATGTTTAAGGATTTGAACAAGGGAGCTGTGTGTTGTCTGAAGGTAGAGTTATTTATTGTCCTGATAGCAGATTTTTACTGGATGATGATGGGCTTGAGGTAGTTTGCAGAGGTTGAACCCCAAGCACAAACGCCATAAGAATGATAGGGATAGATAAGTGCATAATAGAGTGAGAGGAGAGCAGAGTAGGGTACATAATATCTGATCTTAAACAGTATACCAACTGTTTTAGAAACCTTTTTAGTTATGTGTTGTATATGGGTGCGGAAGTTGAGTCTCTTGTCTAAGTATAGGCTAAGAAACTTTCCATCATTTTTATTGCTAATGTTTACATTATCTATCTGAAGCTGAATTGCATTTGTTGATTTGTTTCCAAATAAGATATAGTAGGTCTTTTCTATGTTTTGTGTGAGGTTTGTTGGTTGACATCCACAAGTAGACTTTTTTTAATTAATTGTTTACAACATTATTTAACAGGAGTGGGTTGGGGTCAGAGTAGATGAGTAGTATCATCAGCCAACAATATAGGTTTAAGTATGTTAGAGACATTAGGGAGATCATTGATGTATATAAGAAACAGGAGGGTCCTAGGATGCTGCTCTGTGGCACCTTTACGGTAATTAAGTGGTAGAGTGGGAGAGGTTATATCATTGATGGCTTCATATTGGTGTCTGTTACTAAGATAGGATCGGATATAGTTTAGGGCAAGGCCACGGATTCCATAATGGTGGAATTTAAGTAAGAGGTAGTTATGGTTAACAGTATCAAAGGCCTTTCTCAGGCCGATGAAGAGTTCAATTGGAAACTCACTTTTGTCAAGGGCTGAGAAGATTAAGTCAAGCAGACTAACAATAGCATCATTGGTACTCTTTTGGGAGCGGAAGCCAAACTGACAGGGACTTAGTATATTGAATTTTACAAGATTGGAGTAGAGCTGTTTGTAAAAAAAAAAAAAATAATTTTGATAATATAGGTAGATTCGATATGGGTCTGTAATTATTTATGTCTGCCGTGTTACCTCCTTTATGAACTGGCGTTACTCTTGCTTTTTTAAGGATATCAGGGAAGGTATGACACTCTAGGGATTTGTTGAACAGCAGTGCTATGGATGGTGCAAGGGCATGGGAGGCACGCCTGTGTACCATCGATGGTATTTCACTAATGTTCCCAGCTTTGGTTTTTAGCGAGTGAATGATGGACACAACATCTGTAGGGCTGACCGGAGAGAGGAGAAGAGAGTTTGGATAGCTGCGTGAAAGATATGTGGTAACATATGTCTGAGTCTCTGGGATTTTTCGGGCAAGGTGAGCACCAAACGATGAAAAGAAGCTATTAAATTCAGTTGCTGTTTCAAGATCTGTTGCAGGTGTATAACCATCCTTGGAGATTTTTATCTTATTATGTGAATGTTGTTTAGCTCCTAGGATGGTAGAGATGGCTCTCCATGTGCTTTTTATGTTGCCTTTTGCTTCTTTGAATCTATTCTCGTAATAGGAACGCTTTGCTCTTATTATACTGGTAAGCACTGATGAATACCTCTTAACTACTTCTTTTCCAACTAGGCCAATCCTAAGTTTTTTTTTCATATTCATGTTTCTTGTCGATTGCTTTAAGTATGCCATTAGTGAGCCAGGGATTATTTAACCTTTTTGCCAGTTACTTGCTTGGTGAGGAGAGGACAATAAGTATTGTAAAGGCTTTAAATTTTGGAAAGAGGCTAGTTAACGAATTATTATCCTGTGTATTGATAAATTTAGATTCCCAGTTTACATTGTGGAGGGCATTTGTGAGATTGCCTATTGCCGCTTCACATTGTAACCTAAAGGTAATTTTCTTGTTACCTGGTGGTGTTATGGCCATGTTCGCTACAAGGAAGGTAGGATAGTGGTCAGTTGTTCTGTCAGTGATTATACTTGATGTAAGAGGAGCTGTTATGTTGGTCCATCAGTGATCCAGGGTAGTCGCAGATGTTTGAGTGACTCGGGTGGGCCTGGTGATTGCGGGGATGAGCATACAGGAATTCATGCTGTTGAGGAAACAGTCTACTTGAGGGTTATTTTGTAGCCCTAGGTCAATATTGAAATCACCTCTGAGAACTATGTGATTTTTGTTGAGATTATTGTTTATGATAAGGTTCCTCAAGTTGTTATTGTATTTGTGTCTAGCTTCAGACACAAGCATGTTACAGTTATGTCTTAAAGAGTTGAGAGCAATTAAGGATGATAAAGAGTCACTTACAACTAATGTATCAAGTTTGGATACTTGTACACATTTCAGTGCAAGGAGCAAGGCAAATAGTTCAGTCTGAAGGGTAGAGGCCCAGTTGTTTATACGGACTCCCCACTCAAAATATAAGTCATATCCTATTGCCAGGACAACTGCACTTCCAGCTGCACCCGTTGGGCGCTGTAGGAAACCTTCAGTGTATATGATTTGAGAGAGAGAATGCTCTGTGGACAGAGCATCAATATGGCTTAAGACGTTGAGCTTTGCCTCAAGACAAAGCTGGGACTGATCTCTAATTTGCTCCTTTGATGGAAAGGGAGGGATTAAAATTGAAAAGGGTGTAATTTCCTACAGTGCAGGAAAGTGCTATTGTTGTCTCTCTTGGTACAAATTATAAATCTGATACTTTCTGAGTTCAGTTCCAATTTTATTTATCTATTTGAAACAATGTTTACATTCAATAAAGAAATTCTGGAGGGCTTCTGTGCAAGGGTTAGGATGAGCTAGCCTAAGCATTTTTATACCAATTTGACAGTTAATTTCAGTAACACGATCAATAACGCTCAGAATATTAAGTTCCTTTCTCATATTAAGTATCTTTGTGGTACGAAGGCACCCAAGGATTATCCTCAAGGCTTCGTTCTGCAATTTTTCAAGCCCTCCAAGCTTTCTTTCAGGATGCCTTAAAGTTAGTTTAGTTCATTTATTATGCACCCCATACCCATCTTGTGGGCGGTAGTGGAAAGGGTTGCAGAGGCACATAATGGGCTCAGGGACTGAACCCAACAATTCATTTAGCTAAGCAAGTTACAATCTTGATGAGCTAGTTACAAAATTCAGTATAAGTCGTCACATCAACAATAGGTTCGAGATCGATCACAAGTACAGTTTCTAAATTAAGCAACTGACATATGTGGAGAGCTAGTGTCACAATTGATATGTTTGTCCTGCACACCGCTCCCCATCCAGTGGGCAGCGGTGGATAGGTTACAATCACTTAGTTACTACTTACAGTTAGCAAACTGGGGATATTTGGCTAAAATTTCTGGTACCAGATCATTTTGAATGAAATATTGACACATCGTTGGTACATTGGTTATAGAATTGTCTCTGAATTCACTATCACATAGTGACGGAGGGTGTGCAAATAATTTTGTTGACAGTTAACATTTGGTCAGGTCTACATCGGCAGATAATGAGAATTCCCAGAAATACTTGTAACCGAGTCTAAGCCGAGCAGTAGTAACATCTAGAAGTCTGCTGATTTTATTGGATGAACCATAGATGTGTGGCTCCTTTTGCATAATAGTATTGAACGAAAGTTAATCTCCCCAAACACTTTCGCGTTTTGGGCAAGTTACCCCTCCACTCTCTCCATTTTTGTTTGGACATTCCCAGGTAGTGCGCGGAAATACTGAAAAGTGTATACTCTTTTCAACTTTGTCACCTTAATTCTCGTCCTATGTCTTTCATTTTGGTATCAATGCGTTCGCAATAGAATTCCCAACAGAACTATGTGCATATAATGTCAAAGACAGCAGCGCGCTCCACCCGCCGACAAGATGAATGTAGGCCAAGGGTACCAGAAAAAGAAAGCTGAGCCACCCTCAGGCAACTCTCATTACATTAGAGAGCGTGATAATACTGAAAAGTGTATACCCTTTTCAACTTTGTTACCTCAATTCTCATCCTAGTTTTTTCAATTTGGCATCAATGTGTTCGCAATAGAATTCTCTACAGGACTAAAGGCATATAAACTCCAAAAGCCCGGCTTACCATCCGCAACAAACAGAGTAAGCGAGAGTGTGTTACCAGGGAGCCCACAAGAGCGATAAAATGTATACACTCTTTTCATTTTGGTCACCCCAATTGTCATCCTAGGTCTTTCATTTTGGTATCAATGTGTTAGCAATAGAATTATCTACAGGTTTAAATGCATATAAACTCCAAAAGCAAGGTGTACCATCCGCACAAAACAGAGAAAGTGAGAGAAAGTAACCCGGGAGCACTCTAGTGCAATGTAATGTGAACACTCTTTTCACTTTGGTTACCTCAATTCTCGTCATATGTCTTTCATTTTGGTATCAATGTGTTCGCAATTGTATCTGCTGGCATTTTACCCTTTGCTTGGATCTGAAGGGTTTTAGGCTCACCACGATGCAATCTGATAGTACCACAGGTGTATATACCTATCTTCAAGCAGCAATTCACTCATTCAAACCGACTTATAATAGTTATCCATATATAAATGGTAATCTTTGTTCTACCTGTTAACCTGTCATATGAAGAAAGATTGTCAAAGCTTATATTACATTCTCTAGAAAAGCAAAGAATTAGGAGTGACATATGGTAGAGGTGCACAATGGGATGAATGGACATAACAAAGGGGACATTAATGGGGTATTAAAAGTAGCAACACAAGACAGAACTCGAAACAAAGTGTAAAAATTGGAAAAATTTAGATTTAGGAAAGAACTGCATGGGTAAATACACTGGGTTTGTACCTTAAGGTTCATGTATGCAATATTACAGAGTTCCAGTTAACTCCCATGCATGCAATTAATTTATGTTATGTTTATGTTTTTTATGTTAAAATGTTTTTGTTGATTTGTTTGTATATTTTCATAAGTAAAGCATGCTTACCGTCTTATTCCAAGTTTTATGATAACTTTACAAGGTTTAAAACATAAAGTTCAATATATATTCTGGTTTTCACACAGGAATTATACGTTAATATAACATCATAATAACGTAATGATGTCGTGTAAATAACGTTATACTGACGTCATATAAATGTTATATTTATGTTATAAGAACGTAAATTGGATAGCTTTACAGAAAGTAAACAAAAAAAACTAAATGTTGACTGAAAATTATTTATTCTTAAATATAAAGCATGAAAACATTATAATACCATAGCATTCACTATTATTTTAAAATTTTTACATAAATCTTAAAAAACTGTGTCTCAAGAATATATGTTTTTAGTTATATCCTTTGGTTTTAAGAACATCAGATATACGTATTTATGTCAAAAGTTACAGTATTACCTTTGTGGAACCATTTAAAAACGTCCACAAACGTTCTGTGTTTGCTGGGGTGTTGCTTTTACATCCAACAGATTGCGCTGCTTTAAAAAAAAAAAAACATGTTTTTACCTGTCACAGGTGTGGCATGCATATTGTAGGTATATAAAAAGACGCGCGTATTCGAAAGCAATAGTGCGTCAAAATTTCAAAGCAATCAGTAAAGAGGTTTCAGAAGTTTCCTTCACATGAAAACTTATGAAAAAACCCAGTTTTTTAAAAAATGCATATTTTTACCTGTCACAGATATCTATATAGTAGGTACATAAAAAAACACGCGTATTCATGTAGAATACGTTGGAACGTATTGGAACGTTGTGTCAAAATTTAAAGGCAATCGGTGAAGAACTTTCGATTACCGATTTTGAACAAACGAACATTTACATTTTTATTTATATAGAGTGCTTATTCTTCTCTAATTTTTTTTGCGTTCTACAATTTTTTTCACAGTAAAATATTTTCATTTGTACCTTGTTTTACAAGATTATAAGTAATTTATTTTAGCAGGTTTGGAAACATTTTGCTGGTGGATTTGGGTATTTTATATGCTCAACTTTCACATATTTAAAATGTATTTTGCACATGTTAATTTACTCAATAATGTGTCATGCTTAATGTAAAGATGTAAAGAGCATCAGCCCGTTTTTCCTAATTATAAAGTGGTTTTTATTTTGTGCTGGTAATAATTATAGGAGGCAAGAAGAATATTATGGCATTAACATCACATAGGCATATGGGATCAGCATCACAGATCACGATCACGGATTCTGCACTCAGGGATCGCCGAGAGCAGACGTGCCGCTGCTAGACATCTGTGCTTGCCCATCGCCACTGCGACCCGTTGGAGATGGAGGGGTGGGGGTGGGGGTGGGGGTGGGGGGGTGGTGGCCACAATGTGTCACAAACGCTTCAAAGTCGACTAACATCTCCGGCGACCATGCATTCTTCAAAAGCGAACATCTGAAGCTCCTCAAAGACGTCGCTGGAGTTACACCTATCGACATTGGTTAGGAAGGAATGAATATTGTGCTCTACTTCTCGAGCGAGGAAGACCTCGACTAACTGCTAAAGTACGACTGCAAGCTTAGCCAAGCACACCTCCGTCCCAACTTCCCACGCCAGTACCTTGCCGCACGAACTGTCTTTGCCAGCGAGATCAGCCTTAACATCGCGGACTGAGATGTGGTGGATATTCTGGAAAACATCGATGACGAAAAGAGGAACATGAAAGTGTTCGTAGGCGACTTCTGCGGCAGACGCACTGACGGCAAGCAACCATTCTTGAAGCTAACTCTAACCACCTTAGTCATGACTACGCAGGCTACCACACATGGTTTCCACTGTTTTAGCATACAGTTTCCACCATACCGTGTGAAGATGGAGCCCTTTTACATGATAAACCAGTGCTTTAGGTGCTACGAGTACTCCCATCCCACCAATAAGTGTCAACAGCCTGTCCAGAAATGCAGCCTGTGCGCCGAGGACCACCGATTCTCCATCTGTTAGTCAAAAACTCTCTGCTAACTACTCTGCAAAAGTGATCACCCTGCAATCTCTCACTGCTGCCCTCGCCGAGAAGATATCATCAAGAACTAAGAGGAAGCTAAATATACCAACCAACTGGCAGCCACCGCCAGGCAATCGTCCTTCAACGTTCAAGCCGCAATTTTCCCTTAGCTTCTGGGAGGAGGAGCCAGCGTGCAACCCAGCAAATGAGCGCTGAGCTCCCAGCCCGCCAGTTACTCACCTACCCAGCCGCGGCCACCATCTCACCCTGGCCAATCACCGACTTCGCCATGGCAGATGCCGGCTTTCAACACACTGCACAGTACTGTGTATGCTTTATCTACTGTGACTAACAAGATTGGCGATCCCAACTATCGGGAATTCGTGAAGATTCTCAACCTCCTCTATAATGCAAACGACCTCCCGACCATTCCAGATGAAGTTTTCTCCACTTCTCCAGTTGCAAGTTCTACTCTTGCTCCTGACACAGACATCACTGTCAATGCTTACAGATCTCGACAATGACTCTCCATTAGACAATGCTCCTGCCATTTCCATAAAGATTACTGCCGACGTTCTACGGACTGCCGGTACGCACAGTGAACCTTCTAAACCAGCTGTAGTTACAGCTACCACTCCGCAGTCCTCTTCACGACCTGCTACTACTCAACCTTCAAGAAACACCGCCTCAACTTTTGATTCAACCGATTCGTAAATGTCTCAGTTGGAATACCATTTCCTCCTCAGCGGAAGGTTAATTACCTGAAGATTGAAGATGGACACCACACCAAAAACATCGAACGACAACACAGCTATGCCAACAAGACGCGAGACTACCAATACTTCCGCGAAATCCAAGAAGACCAACTTTCCAAGTTTGCTCAAAACTGCCAGAAGGAAGAAGAAAGAAGAGCATTGAAGTCTGAAGACCTGCGATTGAAGAATGAAAACCCAAGAATAAAGTAACACCAACGACTACTAGCGCCTACTATAAACTACCTTCAACTACCAGCCGGTCGGCCGAGCGGACAACACGCTGGACTTGTGATCCTGTGGTCCTAGGTTCGATCCCAGGCGCCGGCGAGAAACAATGGGCAGAATTTCTTTCACCCTATGCCCCTGTTACCTAGCAGTAAAATAGGTACCTGGGTGTTAGTCAGCTGTCACGGGCTGCTTCCTGGGGGTGGAGGCCTGGTCGAGGACCGGGCCGCGGGGACACTAAAAAGCCCCGAAATCATCTCAAGATAACCTCAAGATAACCATCAACTAACAGCTCCTTGCGAGCCCAGTGCTCCCTGTCGAGCCTTGTGTGTGTCAGCCAGGTAGTGCTCCCTGTCGACTCTTGTGTGTGTGTCAGCCAGGTAGTGCTCCCTGTCGAGCCTTGTGTGTGTGTCAGCCAGGTAGTGCTCCCTGTCGAGTCTTGTGTGTGTGTCAGCCAGGTAGTGCTCCCTGTCGACTCTTGTGTGTGTGTCAGCCAGGTAGTGCTCCCTGTCGAGTCTTGTGTGTGTGTCAGCCAGGTAGTGCTCCCCTGTCGAGTCTTGTGTGTGTGTCAGCCAGGTAGTGCTCCCTGTCGAGTCTTGTGTGTGTGTCAGCCAGGTAGTGCTCCCTGTCGAGTCTTGTGTGTGTGTCAGCCAGGTAGATCTCCCTGTCGAGTCTTGTGTGTGTCAGCCAGGTAGTGCTCCCTGTCGACCCTTGTGTGTGTCAGCCAGGCTCCCTGTAACAAGAGAGCAGTACATAGTACAACATGAACAAGCCACGTAGAGGATGAACAAACCACTGGCGCCAGTCAGGCGACGGCAGACAATGTAAAAGTTGCACCTCTGTACAAGGTAGCCATAGAGTCAGGTCAACGGTCATCGAATCACAAAGAGGTCAGAGTTGATGCCGTCATGATAATCTTCAGGGATTAACCCCTAAACATCAAATGCAAAACCCTCATGTTCAGCTGAGGAGCAGCGGATCATGGGACAGACAGTAGAGTGGGCGCAGCCCAGTAGGGAGGTGTGTGTGTGGACTCGGGGAAGGAACATCATCTTCCCAGGAAAACTGTGAAACAACATACGAGTAAGTACGGCTCTCTTGTACTAAAGCACCTCATTCAGTACTCTTGGCCTCTAGTAGGGAATATAGTTAGGGAGTGTCTTATTTAATTATTTCAAATAAAGTCATATATTAAGTGTTATAAAATGTGTATTAATGGTTCCTTGTCTTAGTGATATTGGGCCTACCGTCCCCTTTGCCCCAGTGACCTAGTGTTCTTAATTATCCAGTACTCCTCCCCCCGTTCGTTTTCCGTGTTGAGGTGTTAGTATTGGGTGTGTCCCGCCTTATTCTTGTGTACACTATAGTTCCCAAGTGGTCAGGATTATTCGAGGGTCAGGCCAGGATCCTTGTACCGTTCATTTGTCCCCTACACCTGTCCTGGTAGGTTATTCCATCTGCAAGACCTACGACTCACTCCGGTCCCCTGTCCGGTAACTCAGGGTGGTGGCAGCGTCACTCGGTAACTCATACGATAGGCTGTGACTACGATTATCTCTATCTTTCTGTCTAACTCTCCCTCACTAGTGTCTCACTCTCCCTCGCCCTCACTCGCTCTCGTTCTCCCTCCCGTGCTCTCGTTCTCGCTCTGCCTCACTCTTCCTCTCTCTTCTTCTCTCTCTCTCTCTCTCTCTCTCTCTCTCTCTCTCTCTCTCTCTCTCTCTCTCTCTCTCTCTCTCTCTCTCTCTCTCTCTCTCTCTCTCTCTCTCTCTCTCTCTCTCTCTCTTCCTCTCTCTCTCTCTCTCTCTCTCTCTCTCTCTCTCTCTCTCTCTCTCTCTCTCTCTCTCTCTCTCTCTCTCTCTCTCTCTCTCTCTCTCTCTCTCTCTCTCTCTCTCTCTCTCTCTCTCTCTCTCTCTCTCTCTCTCTCTCTCTCTCCCTCCCTCCTTCCTCTGTGTACTGGTTTACGTCTTCGTATGACGGCCCGAGTGTTAACATCTTACATGATCGATAGCATCTTTTATTACCATAGAAAGAGCGGAGATTGCAGTGTTAGCTCAGTGGTAGTAGCGGGGTGCGCGGTCGAGATATGCAAGGCGGGTTATTACAATGGTGGCTTAGCGGTGGTGAACATTGTTTTGCAGTGTTCAGTCTCACGCGTCTTGTGCTGTTCGGTGTAGCTATTAAGTACGTTTAAGTGGTGGTTCTGTTCAAATTATCGCGATTGACTGGTTTACTCCATTTGAACGCGATAATCTGAGTTGTACTGGTATTGTACAGCATGCTAGTGTGGACTAGTGTGTCAGTTGTACTGGTATTGTACAGCATGCTAGTGTGGACTAGTGTGTCAGTTGTACTGGTATTGTACAGCATGCTAGTGTGGACTAGTGTGTCAGTTGTACTGGTATTGTACAGCATGCTAGTGTGGACTAGTGTGTCAGTTGTACTGGTATTGTACAGCATGCTAGTGTGGACTAGTGTGTCAGTTGTACTGGTATTGTACAGCATGCTGGTGTGGACTAGTGTGTCAGCTTGACTCACGTCTAGGGACGCCTGGCGTTTGAAGTCTGGTCACAGGGTGTGGCAACAAGTTTTGAGCTGTGGACCCGCGAGAGTAGCGAGGGAAATAGTTCTGGGTCACGTGATGTGGCTGTAGGTTTAAGGAGTAAGAGTAACTATTAGTAACTAAGAGTAACTAACAGTCTCCGTGGTGTAGTGGTAAGACACTCGCCTGGCGTTCCGCGAGCGCTATGTCATGGGTTCGTATCCTGGCCGGGGAGGATTTACTGGGCGCAATTCCTTAACTGTAGCCTCTGTTCAACGCAACAGTAAAATGTGTACTTGGATGAAAAAACGATTCTTCACGGCGGGGATCGTATTCCAGGGACCTGCCCGAAACGCTACGCGTACTAGTGGCTCTACAAGAATGTAACAACTCTTGTATATATCTCAAAAAAAAAAGAAAAAAAAATTAGTTAAGCTCATACGAGCAGTAATTACAGTTTCCCGATAGGAAGTACAAATAGTTTCGATCAGTGAATTATTGTTAATGAATAGTGCGTGGGAAATTGTGTATTGGTATCGCGTATGAGAAATTGTCCCAACGCGGTGAAAGTAATATCAATTATATTCTGTCATAAGAGCAGGCAGATTGAAAACTAATTACGTTTTTTTTTTGGTTTAGAAGTGACATTGAAATTACCATCCTTGTTAAGTAAAGGGGCTAGTTATAACGACGTTGTGAGTTTTTGTCTTGTTCTCAGTGGATTATTGTTAGTGCCAAAGATTTTTTTTTTTCAACATTTTTGGGTCAGCGCTAGTCCGGTGAACTAGTCGTTCGGACGTAGTTTATTGGCATCATGAGTTCAGATAGGACTTTAAAGTTAGTAACCGAGATCTGAAGAGAGCTTAATTCCTGTTCGAGGTGGCCGACTCTGGCAGACAGATCTTGGTTAATCTTGTGCATGGCCAAAGCATCACTCTGAAGCTTCATTATCAGGACCGACTGCTCTCGGATTATAGACTTTTGGTCATCATGTATTTGAGTCAATAATCTGAGCCATGGATTATCAGCGAGACGCTTAAAGTCAGAACATGGGGAGGCAGCTCGTTTAAGTTGCTCACTATGGTTACATAACTGTTGTAAGGCTCGAGTCAGTGACGACGCTTCAATCAGCTGAGAAGGTTTGTTATTGTTGACGCAGGGAGGGTCGGTACTCCCCCCGGTAGCCACTAAGGGGGAGACAGCCGCGATAGGCCTTCTGCAGTTACCTTTGTTCTTATGTTCTTATCTATCTCCTTTCTTAAAAACTGGTATCACATTAGCAACTTTCCAAAACTCTGGCACTCTGCCTGACTCTATTGATTTATTATATATGGTTGATAGTGGGTCACAAAGCTCCTCTTTGCATTCTTTAAGCACCCTGGCAAACACTTCATCCGGCCCTGGGGATTTGTTTGGTTTGAGTTTTACTATTTGTTTAAGAACATCCTCCCTGGTAACTGTTAAACTCGTCAACCTGTCCTCGTCCCCACCCACATAGACTTGTTCGGCTGAAGGCATATTGTTAAGTTCCTCTTTAGTAAATACAGATACAAAATATTTATTAAAAATACTACTCATCTCTTCATCACTATCTGTTATTTGACCTGTCTCAGTTTTTAATGGACCTATCCTTTCCCTAGTCTTAGTACGATATAACTGAAAAAACCCTTTAGGATTTGTCTTTGCTTGCCCTGCTATGCGAACTTCATAGTTTCTTTTTGCTTTCCTTATCTCTTTTTTAACATTTCTAACCAGTTGTACGAATTCCTGTTCTAAAGTGACCTCCCCATTTTTAATCCTTTTGTACCAAGCTCTCTTTTTGCCTATAAGGTTCTTCAGGTTCTTTGTTGTCCACTTTGGGTCATTGGTGTTCGATCTGTTCGATTTGTGTGGTGTGCTGCGTTCCTGTGCTTTGTTTGGAGTGTTCTTGGATAAGTTATATGTTGAATTAATTCGGAGGAGGACTCACTATCACTTCAAGTTGATCTAGATAGGGTTTTGAAATGGTCAAGGGATTGGCAGATGCAGTTTAATGCTGATAAATGTAAAGTTCTGAGGTTAGGTAATGATGATAGAGTTACAAGATACGAGCTAGATGGTGTTGTGATTGCGAAGTCGGATTGCGAAAGGGATCTGGGAGTTATGATTAGTAAGAATTTAAAACAAAAGGATCAATGCATAAATGTTCGTAATAAGGCAAATCGGACACTTGGATTTATTAATCGCAGCGTTAGTAACAAGACACCTGGTGTGGTTCTCAAGCTATATCTTGCTCTAGTTAGGCCCCATTTAGATTATGCAGTTCAGTTTTGGTCGCCATATTATAGAATGGATATAAATTCACTTGAACGTGTCCAGCGTAGGATGACTAAGTTAATTCCCCAAATTAGAAATCTTTCATATGAAGAAAGATTAACAAAGCTTAAGTTGCATTCACTGGAAAGGCGAAGAGTTAGGGGTGACATGATAGAGGTTTACAAGTGGATGAATGGACATAACCGGGGGATATTAATAGGGTATTAAAAGTATCAACACAGGACAGAACACGAAACAATGGATATAAATTGGATAAGTTTAGATTTAGGAAAGACTTGGGTAAATACTGGTTCAGTAACAGGGTTGTTGATTTGTGGAACCAATTGCCGCGTAACATTGTGGAGGTGGGGTCCCTCGATTGTTTCAAGCACGGGTTGGACAAGTATATGAGTGGGATTGGGTGGTTATAGAATAGGAGCTGCCTCGTATGGGCCAATAGGCCTTCTGCAGTTACCTTTGTTCTTATGTTATTCCTGTTGCTAGCTTGGCTGGTTGGGTTCATCCTGATAGGTGTGCTATCATTCTTTGCAGCCTTGCCGAGCTTAGAATTGTTTTGCATGGTAGCAGCAGAGATGTACGCAGCAGATGGGGTAGACTCGTTGATATGGCAGCAGCAAACGTCAGGTTAGCTTCCTCCAGGGAGCAACACTAATGAGGTCGAGATGAGCTAGTAGGTTAGGTTTTGTCGAATATTTTGGTCACATTTAGGTCACTGGGTACTTAGCTGCCTTCTGGGGTTGTTACGTCATGTTTGGGATGTTGTGGGCTCAAGGAGCAGCTGATAAAGTTGGAGGGGCAGCAGGGTCGTCAGGAGCGGATGAGCGTTCGAGTGTGAATCTGACGAAGATTGAAGATTCCTTAGAACACAGCTTCTTCAGTCAGCACATAGCTTCGGGTAGAACATAGCATTGGTTAGCACATAGCATTGGTTAGCACATAGCATTGGTTAGCACATAGCATCGTTTAGCACATAGCATCGTTTAGCACACAGCATCGGTTAGCATACAGCATCGGGTATGGCGCTCACAGCTTCTCTTCCTCTTCCAGGCAGCATGCTTCTCCCTTGTGTTTGAAACTGAACAAATACCTGCGTTCACAGTTCATCCTCGTCGCCAATGTGGTGTTTGTGTGTTACTGAGGAAGTCTTGGTTGTAGGGTTGATATAAAGCCATCGATTGGTTACTGACTTTAATAGTTAAACTGATACATGACTAGTAGCTACCAAGCTTGGCGGGCGTCCTGTACGCTCGTTTACCTTCCCTGGCGTCTGCCCCGCCACACATAGAAAACGGATGGTACCATTTTCTGTGAACATAACAGAAGAGTAACGCTTTTACTTCCTACGTCAGGCAGGACGTTGTCGCTCTGCCGCCCTGAGGCCTCCCTGCGGCCTTGGGTGGGGAAGGGGGTCCGGCCTGTTGGCCTGCGGAGTGGGGGTGCAGCACCGGTCTCCAAGTGTTCCACTGTCCGCAGCTAATCTTTGCCTTTACAGTCAGTCTAGGTGCTAGTAAGCCCTACTTTTAGTCAGGAAATCCTTCACCTTATTCCTTGGCGGCACGGCCTCACGCCTGTGTTAAATTTTCCCCCTTTGTCATATCAGGTTTTTTCCCAGTCTCTAGGTATTTTCTGCCCGCCTGTTTAATTCCCCTTAATTCACCTAGGATTTACAATTATGTCTTTCCGGCCTCTTGGGCGGGCTTCTTTAAGTGTTATAGGGCCTATTCAATTCATACTCACTCTTGTGTCCTGACTGCTACATATAGTGTTATATAATTAAATATTTCTGATCAGGGGAAGGAAGACACCAACACATGGGGGCGTAAATTTATTAGACAGGATAAATAATTCTGCAGAAGTAAAACAGGCTTCTAAGTAGGTCTTAACAAATGTATAACATAGCCGTGGCTAACTCAAAGTACACGAAACATCTTAAATTGTACACCCGTAGTAAAATAACGTAATCTTATAGCCTAGTAACAAACTCTGCAGAAACCTATAATGTCCTATTGTCTAGAATTAGCAGTGAGGCAAATGTAACAAATCTAATTCTACATATACATATCAGGAAAGCCTGATATGTATTTGGAGAAGAAAATAACCCCAGGCCAGAGGCCGAGCCGCCAAGGAAGAAGGAATTACCTGACATGAGGTAGGGCTTACTAGTAGAATGGCTGTAAAGTCAAAGTAGTAGCTGCGGACAGCGGAACACTTGGGGACGGGCGCTGCACCCCCACCCCGCAGGCCAGCAGGCCGGACCCCCCCCCCCGAAGGGCGAGTGCCCGCTGGCCGCGAGGGAAACCTCAGGGTGGCAGAGCAACTATGGCTACCGAACTAGGAAGGAAGGAGGACAGACTGGAGGAGCTCGCACGTCGCCTCGACTTATGCCCCCTGGCCCGTGGGCGACGGTCGGTGAAGGTGGGGGACAGGGCGGCTGTAGCAGCCGCGGCAGGGTCGGCCTCGGTGGTTCCCATGCCCAGAAGGCTTGTGACATGAGAGGGCCCCCGAGCCTGCGCGATGGGCGCCTGCGGCGTCGTCCAATCGTCGGCCGAAAGGGGTGGAGGCTGCGACGCTGTGCCACCTGCCGCTTTGCCGGCAGGGGGCCTCTGGGAAGTGTGGTCGCCGTCCACATCAGAGCCGCCCGAGGAGGGGGAGGCGAAGCGGGCGGGTTTCGTCCTGGCCCAGGCCGGCTGCGTCCTCACACCACTGCGCTGTTGTCCTCGCACGACGCCGCCCGAGCCCTCTTCCGTGTTGCAGTTGCTGCGTGATCCGGCTTCTCGCCACTGCGGAAAATGAAAAAGTAAGCATCGGCAGGTCTATCGGGAAAAAAAACAGGCAGGGAGACCCAGCTGCCGCACCGGCAACCGTCACATACACAAGTAGACAAAAGCAAAGGTAAAGTTAAGTGTCCATAGTGATTGAGAATACCGGACATAGCCAATGCTATCGTAATAAAAGCCAATGTAATAAAAGCTGAGCAGTTAAAATAGATTAAGAGAGTAATATTCATGTATAGATTGAACAGTATTATTCATGGTATAGTTTGGTTATAATAAGACCGTATTATTCATTGTATAGTTTGTTTATATTAAGACAGTATTATTCGTGGTATAGTTTGGAAGAATTCAAACAATAATAATCTCAAAAGTGAGAAGCAAAATTATTTGAGTATCCCACTAGAAATGGACACTGCTTTAACACTGCAACAGTGTTATTAAGTAAATACCGGGCATAACTGAAGCTGGACTATGTAACAAATTAATTTTAGAAAACTTAAATAAATAATATAAATAACATAGCGAGGCCAAAACAGCAAGAGAGGCATGAGGCTTAAGCAGTGCTAGAAACAGAGAATAAATAGCGGAGTAAATACAAGACAAACTGAAACTGAACAAGTAAATAGCTTAAGACCGTATTATAATATACTTGTATTTAAGCTGAACAAATAAAAGATATAATATACTTGTATTTAAGCTGAACAAATAAAAGAGTAAACAGTGATAATCATGGATAATTTGGATAGATTAAAGCAGGACTATACAAGGTATAGGATGGATAGGTTAAACAGTAATATATGCATGGTGTAGTTTGGATAGATTAAAACTGTAATGTTCATGGGATAGATTGGTTAATTAAACAGTACTTATTCATGGAATAGTTGGTCTAGATTAAAACAATAATAGTCTCAAAAGTGAAAACAAAATTATTTGCGTATCCCACAGCAATGGACACTGCCTTAACGCTGCAACAGGATTAGTAAGTAAATACAAGGCATAACTGAAAGCTGAACAAAGTAATAAATTAATTTAGGGAAACTTAAATAAATGATAACATGTCGTAGCTCACCCAAACCGACAGACCGCTCTACGGCATGCGCCTACCCTGGAGGAGTAGAACAGAACAGTGAGAACGGGAGGGGAATATTATATTCTATTAATAGAATAAGACCGTAATATAATGTACTTGCATATAAGCTGAACAAATAAAAGAAACAGTGGTGATCATGGGAAGATTTGGTAGCTTAAAGCGGGATTAATCAAGGGATAGGATGGTAGGTTAAACAGTAATGTGCATGGTATGGTTTGGATAGCGTAAAACTGTAATGTTCAAGGGATGGAATGGTTATTAAAATAGTACTAATCAAGGGAGAATGGCTAGCCTAAAGCAATAATATTCTCAAAAGTGAAACAAAATTAGTTGAGTATCCCACAGCAATGGACACTGCAAGAGGAATAGTAAGTAAATACAAGGCATAACTGTAAGCTGAACAATGCAATAAATTAATTTAGAAAACTTAAATAAAAGATAATAACATAACATAGCCCACCCAAGTGGACAGACCGCTCGACGGCATGCGCCTGCGCTGGAGTAGGACAGGACAGGGAAACAGGAGGGAACGTGTACGTGCGGGAACAACAGGCGGCTACACCGAGTGGACGAGACGTCATGGAACAAACAGGCCGGTCTACGCCGGTCAGGCCAAACTGCTGGGGCGACATAACGTGGGACACCGGGGCCAGCAAACAGCTGGGGACGAACAAACCGGGATACACCGGCCAGCCCAAACGACTGGGTACGAACAAGCCGGGATACACCGGCCATCCCAGACGACTGGGTACGAACAGATCGGGCTCCACCGGCCAGACAAACGTCTGTGACGAACAAGCAGGGCTACACCAGCCAGACAAACGACTGGGACGAACAAGCTGGGCTACCCCAGCCAGACAAACAACTGGGACGAACAAGCTGGGTTAACCAGCCAGACAAACAACTGGGACGAACAAACTGGGCTTCAACAGCCAGACAAACGTCTGGGACGAACAAGCTGGGTTAACCAGCCAGACAAACGTCTGGGACGAACAAGCTGGGCTACACCAGCCAGACAAACGTCTGGGACGAACAAGCTGGGCTACACCAGCCAGACAAACGTCTGGGACGAACAAGCTGGGCTACACCAGCCAGACAAACGTCTGGGACGAACAAGCTGGGCTACACCAGCCAGACAAACGTCTGGGACGAACAAGCTGGGCTACACCAGCCAGACAAACGTCTGGGACGAACAAGCTGGGCTACACCAGCCAGACAAACGTCTGGGACGAACAAGCTGGGTTAACCAGCCAGACAAACGTCTGGGACGAACAAGCTGGGCTACACCAGGCAGACAAACGTCTAGGGACGAACAAGCTGGGCTACACCAGCCAGACAAACGTCTGGGACGAACAAGCTGGGCTACACCAGGCAGACAAACGTCTAGGGACGAACAGGCTGGGCTACACCAGCCAGACAAACGTCTAGGTACGAACAGGCTGTGCTACACCAGCCAGACAAACTACTTGGTACAAACAGGCTGGGCTACACCAGCCAGACAAACTACTTGGTACAAACAGGCTGGGCTACACCAGCCAGACAAACTACTTGGTACAAACAGGCTGGGCTACACCAGCCAGACAAACGTCTAGGTACGAACATGCTGGTCTACACCAGCCAGACAAAACGCCTAGTTACGGACAAAACGAGCAACACCGGACGGACAAACAAGCTGGGCATCACCGTCCAGACAAACGTCTGAAGAAGAACATGCCGGACGACACCGGCTGACGCAAGGCAGCCATTAACAAGAAAGTTTTGGGCCTACCCACCGGGGCACCGCCGCCACAAGGACGTCTCCTGCCCGAGGGCGAGAGGGAGAAGGACAGGAAGGAAGCGTAACACAGCCCAAGGCAAGCGCTCCTCGGAGCGCCATGCCACATGGGTGATGCCGTCCTTGGCATGGGCCCCTAGGGTCGGGCCCTAGGGACAAAGACAACTAAAAAACCCGGCCAGGAGGCGTCGCCACCAGGGTGACACCAGGACGCTCGCAGGGAGCCTGGCCGGCCACGCACGGCCAAGCGCATCACGAACCCTGGCCCCTAGGGCCAAGCCTAGAAGGCGCAACAAACCGGGTTCCAGGGAAAACGCCTGGGACGGGGAAGGAAACAAAGGGCATCCCTGGGGCGAGTACTCCACCGAGCTCCAAGCCACGTGGGCTCCGCCTACCGGGCTTGGGCCCTAGGGTTCAGAACCCCGGAAACCAGCCACGTGGCGTCGCTACAGAGGGCGATGCCAGACCACAGAAGGAGCCTGGCCGTGGACGCACGGCCAGGCGCGGGCGAAACATGGCCCCTAGGGCAAGCCTAGGGCCACAGCAAACCGGGGAGGGCACACCTGGGACGAATAGTCCACCGAGCATGCAATAGGGCCGGGCCCCAGGGCACAGGACCACCGAAACCTGGCCACATGAAGTCGCCGCAGATAACCAGCACACCGGTCCCGACCTGGAGGCGCGCCTGCAACCCCAGGGAAGCAGGCAGGCGGAAGGCCCTAGGGAACTAGCTAAAGCGGCACGAACGGGCCGCGAGGGACGGCGCAAACACACGCCAGCACTGGGGGTAGTCCTGACTAACTTGAACAGGAAATTCTCTTACCTTAAGGTTTGCTGGGTAGGGCAGGGGGCCCCTGCGGTACCGGCCTGGGATGTCGAAGGCCCCAAAGGATCAGAGAATGTCAGATCTGGGACCATAGTAGCGGGGATGGAGTCCATTTGCTTGAGAAATCTGGTGTACACAGTAAAGCAGAATGGAGAAGCGGTAAGGGTACTGGCCCACGTGTCGATGAGGCGTGGTGCTGAGCGTGGAGCTGTTTCGTGGATCGTGGACCGGGTCGGGAGAGGGAGTGAGAGCGAGACCTGACTTCCCGCGCCTTTTTATGCCACCCAGGCTGGCCGCACCGCACCTTGCGGAACGCGATGCGCAATTGTCTCTTCCTTCCCCATCAGAAACTCCACCGCCTTTCGTTCAAAAGGCAGTGGCCATTTACATTTACACTGCCTTACTCCTAGTACCAGATAAGCTAATAAGTTTCTGCAGAATTCGTTTCCATGTCACTATAGGCTAAGCTTACTCTTACTACAGGTGTACATTTTAAGTTAAATGATAGTACTATGTTTGATATGGACATGTTACATTTGTTATTTCTTAATTATTTGCATGTTCTGCAGAAATTATTTACTGTACTTCTACCAAGTAATAAATAATCCCCCATTCTGTCGGTGTCTTTCTTACCCTGATCAGAAAAAGGTAATTATGAGGAGTTGAGGTCCAGTGTAGTGTAGCAAGATAAGGTAATTATGAGGAGTTGAGGTCCAGTGTAGTGCAGCAAGCTAAGGTAATTATGAGGAGTTGAGGTCCAGTGTAGTGCAGCAAGTTAAGTTAATTATGAGGAGTTGAGGTCCAGTGTAGTGCAGCAAGCTAAGGTAATTATGAGGAGTTGAGGCCCAGTGTAGTGCAGCAAGCAGCAGCAGAGGGTGTAATAGTAGAAACAACAGTAGCTGGATCAGCATGAGAAGTAGCAGTTGGTAACAGGGTTGTTGATTTGTATAACCAATTACCGCGAAACGTAGTGGAGGTGGGGTCCCTCGATTGTTTCAAGCATGGGTTGGACATGTATATGAGTGGGATTGGGTGGTTAAAAATAGGAGCAGCCACGTATGGGCCAATAGGCCTTCTGCAGTTACCTTTGTTCCTATGTTCTTAAATAGCAGGAGGAACAGCAGTAGCCGGATTAGCATGAGAATTAGCAGTAGAAATAGCAGGAGGAACAGAAGCCGGGGAAATTTTGTTTTCAAGAATGCCGTGAGTAGGAAGAAGAGGGTATAACATCATTTTCAGGACATCATTAAATTAAAAATTTTAAATATTTAAATTTTTATTCAAAATAATGTGTGTACAAGAACATATGAGTAATATACAATTGTGGGGACAGGAGTTACACAAACTCATGAAGCCATTATTATGTAAAGAGTTTCCTGCAAAACTTGCAATAATTTAGAAGAAAATTTAATTAAATGTGTGACGGGGTAAACACGTAATACTAAAAGAGAAGTAAGCTAACAAAAATGAATAATTTCAAGAAAACACAAATGAATACAATAAAAAGGTGATAAATAATGACTGGCATAGACTGACATTAATGAGTCAGTAGTTCTAGGAACAGTACAGTACTTTATTAACATTACCAACACAATGGAAATACTAAGGTGTAATTTAGAAAAGAAACTGGACTTTTTCTCTTAACATTTTCTTGGAACTTAACAGATCATAAGAGTAATATAGTATAAGTTATGGTTAATGAGGGCAACACTAAAAATAAACAAGGATCACAAGGAAAGGAGATTTCCTTTATTCAAGGAAACAAGAATAAACAAAGGACATGAATAAACACTTTATCAAAGAAATGCAAGAATTAGATGACACATAATGAAGAAAGGACATAAATTGTAATAGAAATATAACATTAGAGTAACAAACTTATTATTAGGAAAAATGTGAGTGAAATTTGTTACATGGCATTGATTATATGATATTAATTATATAATATTAAGTAAATATTGCTTAGTCTACATTCTCTTTCATGTACATACACACACATTCTTTCTCATCTACATTAATGCCGTTCCAAATGCCTCTCAACATCTCACAGCAATTTTATTTGCTAATGACACACTCTTCATTTTCTCCAGTCCTAACCCTCTTATTTTGAATGATTCAGTGAATATTGAACTAAATAAAGTTCATCTTTGGCTAACTGCTAACAAACTCATCTTTAACGTTGACAAAACCTTCTATATTTTGTTTGGTAATAAATCCTCAGATCAAATTAATCTAAGAATTAACAATATCAAAATTAGTAACACAGTAGATGGTAATTAAATTCGATCCTTGGTGTTCTCATTGATAACAAGCTGAATTTTCAGGGACATTCAAAATATAGCTAAAAAACCAGCGTTGAATGTAATGAAACGCCATTTTCTGGGTGAGACCCGGAGGCTCCATGGAGCTTTACCAGCTGATATGCTAATGTCAGACTTTGGCATCAGTCATGTGTATGGAGTTCTAGGGCCTACCAGGGACCACGGCCAGAACCTGGCGCCCTCAGAGGCAAGGGGAGCAATGGCCTATAGAAACCCCTGTGTGGTAGGAAGCATTCTATGTCTGCCATCGACCGGGTCAAGCATCCAGAAAGGTAAGCATTCCAAAACAAACCCCTATTCTGGTGAAAATTGCTACCTAAAGCCGAACTAACGGATAGAACTCATCAACAGAAAACAAGGAAACTAGTATGACGTCATACGTCACCGCGCCGCTGTCTGCGCAGCTCCCCCCTCCCCGGGAGGGGGTAGGGGGAGCCCCAGACCTCCCACGCCGGCTATCCACCCAACAGTTCTGAGGCAGGATGTCAAAACACGCGAAAAACCGACGACCAGAGGGAGGGAGGGTCGCCGGGGAGCCTCCGGGTCTTACCCAGAAAATGGTGTTTCATTACATTCAACGCTGGTTTTCTGGGGGAGCCCCGTCGGCTCCCCAGAGCTAACTACTCACAGAGGAAGGTCAAAGGGACAGAACCGGGAGGCGGACACCACGCACTCCCCACGGAGGCGAGACAACCGGCAGCAAATGCCAACCCAAGGCGCCACAGCACCGAAAAGTCCCGGGAACAACACGAGAACAACGAGCAGCAAGGCCCCTACACGAACACCAAAAATTCATGCTCGAAAGACCGCAAGGCCACGTCGCCCAGACGGCAGCGAGAGCAGTGATGCCACGAACGCCACAGGCATGAGGGAAGAACACAGGCAGCTTAGCCGCATGAACACGGCTGACCACCCGGGACACCCTCGCCCACGAACCGGATCAACGCAAAACGCGCTCCGGACCCAAAAAACAGCGGAGGGCCACCACTGAACACAAAACCCGACACACCCCCGGCCTGACCAACGAAGCACCAACAAACCCTGGATCCCTCCAGAACGCAGCAGCCCCACCCCGCGCCAGAAAAGACGGAGACTGCTGCCACCGAACAACCAAAACGCTAAAACCGAAGGAGCAAGAAAACTCAGCGACTTGACCCCCATTGGCAAAGGCCAAAAGGAAAGAGCCGACGAAAAAAAACCGGAACCGAAGGGGCAGTACCAACCGAGGAGAAGACAGAGCACGCTGACCAGAGACCAGGATGGTGCAAGTGGCGCACGAACAGGCCGGAGGTGAAACAACGCACAAGACAGCTTACTAACGGTGCAGAAGCAACACCAAAACCGAAAGCAAGCTGAAGCGGCTCCGCCAGCGCCACATGAAAAGAGGCGACAGTATGTGGCAAGACGACGGCCCCCAACCCCCACCAGAAAACCAAGCCGAGAGTAAACCAAGCTAACAAGAGTAACCACCTAAGAAGGGACAGGAAAAGGAAGGACCGCCAAAATACCCCATACTGCCGCCAAGAGAAGCACGCAGGTGGGACACCTACCACGATGCCACCCGACCACCAACCAGAGGCGAGACCGCGAGGCAGAACATAAGCAGCCCCAACAAGGCCCCTCCGAGCCCAGGAAAAGGCGGAGCCGCGGGAAGATCTCGGGTGCGACCACCGAACCCAGGCGGCACAAGGAGATGGAACGTCTGCCGAACAGAAAAACTCCTCAAAGCATGCAAGCCCGCCAGGAGTTCAGAAACGACGGGTCCGACGTGAGACATCGCAAGACCCCCCCCCCAAAAAAAAAACGGCAGGGCAAGCTAGGAAACCAAAGAAGATGGAAGGGTCGCCGCCAGAACAGTACCCGAACCAAGGGGTACGAACAACTGCAATAGACTGAGACAAAGAAGCACATCATTGGACACAGGCTGACAATGCCTACGCAGAACACCCCTGCTGCAGAGGAGGCAGGAAGAAAGAGCAGAAGCACAAAAACCCCAGGAAAACAACCAGGGGTGGACAATCAGGCAGGGACAGAAAAACCCCCACGCAATCCCCAGGCAGAAAACAGCAGCAAAGTGCCACACCACAACCGGACACAGGAACAAGGACACGCCACCGTGAAACACGGTACCAATGCACACGTGCAGCAGCAGCAACACTAGGCACCACTGCAACATGCAAATAGCAAATCCCTTCTGCAAAGGCAGAGAACGGAGCAGGCAGACCCCCAGACAGGGCCAACGGAGACACGGCAAAACCCCGCAGGCCCAGAAACCTGCACCTGGCGACCGACGGCGGAGAAACCCCGCTCGATACCTGCTGGATGAGGTACTGGGTACTGAGGTACTGGTACTTTTACACCTCAAGCCCGGCCCAAGACCAGGCTAGACCGGCCAGAGGGTGGCCCACCAGGCAGCTGCTAGGAGCAGTCCGCCGACCCACATACCCCCACAACCAAGATGGGACGGAACTGCTATACGAAAACAGGCTAGTGTGCCCCGAAAGTCCACGGACGAACCAGCAAGAAGGCTTATGCTCGCAAGCAGGTCGTGTAATAAGCACAGACCTCTGATGCTAAGACAGTGTTCCCCAAATGTGCCAATAGCACCACTGCACTCCACTGGTACTATCCCGCAAGTTCTACCAGATAGGCGGGACCCAAGAGCCAGAGCTCAAACCCTGCAAGCACAGCCAGGAGCCTTACCAGATGAGTACAGAACCAACCCTACAACCCCCACACCTCACAACATTAAAAAAGGTGGGTCCCCTGAATGACTCCAGCATGGGTTGGACATGCACATGAGGGGGACAGGAAGGGTTGAAAAAGGGACAGTCACTGGTGTGCGAACGGTCTCAGTCGTACAAAAATATACCTAAATAAAGACAGGTATATAAACAACTCCGCATCCAGCGCCCGGCCAAAAAACGCCAGACCGCAGAAACTCACCTGGCGAACGGTGGCATGAACTTGACACGACTCAACCGTGCCCAGAAGAACCTGGGAGCACCGCCAGGTGAAGACGCCAGAGCCGGACCCTGCCGGACCCGCAGGAGAGCAGGGAGAGGCGAAGGAGGAGGTCCACACCCATGACACAGGGAAAACCGCGGTGTCCTCCCTACAACTGGGAACCAGGACACCCCCTGAGCGAAGGGGCACATACCGCAGCCAGGGAGAAGAACGAGAGGCGAAGCACTGTAGCGAAAAGGGCGCAAAACACCAGCACTGAAACACCGCCCAGACCAAAACAAACTCCACGGCGCATGCGCATAACATGCTGGCCGAACCGCGCACTATCTCTGCGGGAAGGCGCCAACCAGGACTACTGCACGAGAAAAGTAGCCAAAAGAGGAAGCAGGAACAATAAAACCGGCCAAAGAAGCAAAGAGCCCAAAAAGGAACCCAACCGGGCGACAAGTAGCCCAACAGGGCAACAAGTAGCCCAACAGGGCGACAAGTAGCCCAACAGGGCGACAAGTAGCCCAACAGGGCGACAAGTAGCCCAACAGAGCTACAAGTAGCCCAACAGAGCTACAAGTAGCCCAACCGGCTCACAAGTAGCCCAACCGGGCCACAAGTAGCCCAACCGGGCCACAAGTAGCCCAACCGGGCCACAAGTAGCCCAACCGGGCCACAAGTAGCTCAAAACGGCGACAAGGACGAGGAGCCGACAGACATTCCAATAATGCGGGAAGTAGTGAAAAACCTTCCCGAACCCTCGGGAACACAGAAGCCAACACTAGTCCCGAAGGCACACGAAGGCGCACCTGAGATCAGAAGTCACGTAGAAACCCATCGAACGGGGAAACATGACGAAAACTCCGTCCCAAAAAAGGGTGGGAGGAAACATCCACCCACAGGACGGAACCAACAGACTCAAAGGCCAAGGAACCGAGCCCGGGGAGGGGCCGACGCCCAACAGCCCGTACAGTGAGTGGGGAGGAAAGACCCCACTCCGCGTAACCACAAGCCCCGCCTAGAGGGGGATAAAAACCCCCACGGGGTCCAACGAGGCCAAGGCCCCCCAAGTCAGTCCCTCCCCAGCCCCGGGAACCTACACGACAGGCCCCGGGGCCGAGCCGTTCCCCCAAAGCCCCGGCCGTACCAGAAAACTGGGGCACCCGTGAAAACACTGAGGAAGGGAGCCCACTGGCAGACTCATACAACACGGCTGGAGGAACAGGCTCAAAAAATGCCCCGGTCACTACCCCGGAAAGGGAATTCCCCAAGACTGCCCGAGTCTCAACACCATCAAAAACCCCACCCCGATCCTACAGACGGTAAGGAACCGGATGCAGGCAGGAAGGGTGATCCAGGGGAAAGACAAGGGGGCGTGGATGGAACCGAAGCAACCAACACCCCCAAGTCCCAAAACTAACTACAACGGGGCAGCCCCGGGGCTCCCGGGGAGGAAACCACGAGAACGTTGCCACCACCAAGGCTCAAGTGCAACGCCCCTGCTGCCCGCACCCGCTGTCAGCACAACTGGGTAACCGAGCCACAACGAGCAACCAAACTCGCAGGACTTCGGGTCGAAGGTGTCACCGACCCCACAGGCAGCAGACGGAGGCAAAACAGAGAGTCACCCAGAGACAAAGGGTGAGAGCAACCCTCAAACTCGCTGGAAGCGAGGGGGGGACTCTGGGGTCACATTCATCGGACCCGCACGCCCCCAGGGTTTCCCAGGGTCCCGAGCGTTTACTATAAGAGGACTCGCGCTCAGGTAATCCCAGGCAGGGTACTGCTAACCGGCACCCAAAGCTACCAAACGACTTTCTAAGAGCTGAACCCCCGGGACGTGTACACTCACGGGGACCTAGCAGGGGGTACCACCAGAAAATACTCAGAACACAAGGGACACAAGGGGCAAGAACGAAGGCAGACCCCCCACCAGGTACATAAACAAAAAGAACAGAAAACCCCGCAAGAGGACAGCGTACCCAAGCGGAACAGAGCCGGCCGCTATGATTGGTAAAGACAAGCTGCACAGTACCCTGCGCCCCACCAGTGCAAAAACTGCCCCTTACTCTAAGGCGAACAAGGGAGACAGAACACCCGAACGCACAAAGAGCGGCCGAAAACCAAGCAGTAAACGGCCAAGCAGGGGCAGGACCCAAGGAACTTGTGGAAGGCGGCCCCAAGCCCCAAGGGCAGTACTTACAGGGCACCTAGGGAAGGGAACCCTAGGCGCATGCAGCCCGAGTACTGGAGAATCACTCCCGGCTCACGCACCACCTAGAAAACAGACACCACACTCTAGGTACAGTGCTGAAACAACCACTGGAGCCGGAGCACATAACCGGTGCCTATAGCATCAGCCGAAGAACTGATGGGTGGATAGCCGGCGTGGGAGGTCTGGGGCTCTCCCTACCCCCACCCAGGGAGGGGGGAGCTGCGCAGACAGCGGCGCGGTGACGTATGACGTCATACTAGTTTCCTTGTTTTCTGTTGAAGAGTTCTATCCATTAGTTCGGCTTTAGGTAGCAATTTTCACCAGAATAGGGGTTTGTTTTGGAATGCTTACCTTTCTGGATGCTTGACCCGGTCGATGGCAGACATAGAATACTTCCTACCACACGGGGGTTTCTATAGGCCATTGCTCCCCTTGCCTCTCTGAGGAGGCCAGGTTCTGACCGTGGTCCCCGGTAGGCCCTAGAACTCCATACACATGACTGATGCCAAAGTCTGACATTAGCATATCAGCCGGTAAAGCTCCGGGGCTCCCCTCAGAAAAGTTTCTAAAACAGTTGGCATTCTCTCTA